>NW_026287337.1:0-166607 GCF_023373465.1 Oncorhynchus keta | reverse complement strand
GAGAGATGTTGTTAGACTACATTGTATCGTTGTTTCCTCTTCTGGGTGCACTGGTGGGCAACAATATAATTTCAATTCACAGAGACAATGAATATTTCAAATTTAGCACTATATCCACACGTTTGAATTATCCTATTAACAAATAGCCTATAGCTTCCCAATTCATAGTCCTAGACAGTGTAGGCTACACTACACATTTAACACGTGGTTAGTGGGCTAATCAATTCAATGACCATAACATAATGTTGGATCTGATTACAGTGGTAAAATCACCAATGTCTATATTAATACGTAGGGATGCATGATATATCTTGAACATATCGGAATCGCCGATATTAGCTACAAATGCTACGGCCGATGTCTAGCTTAACGCCAAGTGTGCAAAACCGATGTCAAAGTTGACGTACATACCTATATAACGAAGGTACGTGACGTAATGACGCCACGTAAAATGTTGCGGTACACGTGCAACATAGCATTCCTAAACGAGCCCACAATGTCTGCCAGTCAACAAGTAAACATTTCAGCAAGACAACTCAAAGGTGAAATCCATCCAGTCATTTTCATTATCCTTAGCAATGATTTCGAAATCCTTGTAAGTATTAGCTAGGTTGCCTGCCTCTCTCCTTCCACACTGAGTTCAAACCTACAGTCACTGGGTCCTGATTGTGACAGAGGAGCCCAGATTGCACTGCAGGATCCAGAGATGGCATCAGTGAAGCTGGAGGACTGCAGTCAAACACTGGAGCTGAATGTCAACATTAAAGATGAAGAAGAGGAGAAGATTGGGAAAGCTGTTAGTCATGGTAAGAGCAGGTTCGATCTAACTAAGAGAACTGTTTCGTGATGAAATGCTTCAATGAGAATGTCGATGTTGGTCACGTGTAGCCCAGTTGTGGTTCGATTCCCATGGGGACCAGTGCGAAAAAATATTGAAACGTATGCACTCACTACTGTTCTGCTAAATGACTAATGTCAATTTGCAATACGTTATGAGATACAGAACATTGCTATTAATTTAATCTGTCACATTATTAAGTAGTTTACGGTAGTCCCCAGTCACGTGGTGTTTGTTTACAAGCACACAAAAGAGAAAGAGACCGGGCCTTGTGAGTCAGTTACTGTTGTGCAGCACATAAATACCTCTAGTCAACTTGTGCACTAGGTAATAGATAAATCACATCGCGTTCATAATTTCGCCCGTTAGATATCTTTCATAATTAAGATTTTTCATTATGAAGCTTACGGGTACTAGGGTTTGAGTCAGTCACGTGTGTTTGTTTACAATTAAGCACAATTACTACTAATTCACTACTAATGTTTGGAAGAGTACTGGCCACCCCTCTGAGTCTAGCTCCTCTTTAGGTTCCTTCCTAGCTTCCTGCCTCTAGGGAATTGTTCCTAGCCACTGTGCTTCTACATCTGCATTGCTTGCTGTTTGGGGTTTTAGTCTGGGTTCCTGTAAAGCACTTTGTGACATCTGCTGATGTTAAAATGTCTTATTTGGCATGTACAGAGTGTGCAAAACAATAAGAACACTTTGCTAATACTGAGTTAGTTCACAGTTCTGAAACACATCAGTGTGCTGTTGAGTTGGCGCCTTTTCCTAGCGGCGGAGGCAGCAGGATGAGGAGATGAGAAGACAGTCCTTGCCTTATTGTCTAATAGAATTGAGAGAGAACCCCAACTTAAATTGCTATTATAATCATAACTGTTAATTGTGCCTGGCTTTATAAATCTTCCATATATATCTGTAGAAATAAGACAGAACCTGCTCGTGTTGCCTGTTTGTTTAATAGCCTACTGATTCCGTGAGCACCAAGCCACATGCAACATGGATAAACAATGTAACAAATTCTTATATTTTTAATCTTTGCTAAGCTGTAGGAATTACTTCTTGTTTTCATTAAACCAGCCTCTCTGGTATTATTGATCATTCATTTAATGTTCTATACCACTGTTCCAAATGGTCAGAATATTAATATTAAAACCCCTCCTTTCTGGATCTCCATCTTGTTATAATTATTATTATGACCATCATTATGATAATAGGTAATACCATTATCATTCATAGGCTTAAATATAGCAGCCTTGTATAACCACCATCCAGCTTGAGGCCTAAGAGCGCATTTGGTTTAGTCTTAACACCTTAACTTACTGAGGACTACATTTCAATACTTGTGTAGGCTACTGTATCAATCATTCATTCGTCCACTCAGTGTTTGCTCCTTACCTTCTTTTTCTTGATCTCAGTATTTTCCACAACTAGTCACATTTATTCCACACATCTGACTTCCCCTTTACCTCCTGAGCAACCAGTAAACATTCTCCTGTTTCGAGTTTGTCACGTCCTCTGCAAGCATTTTGCTGTTACAGTGTTCTGAGTTTGTTATAACCAATTTATTGATGTGATTATGATATGCTATAGGTCCTGCCCTATTGGTCACGTGCATGCAATGTATACATGTCTCACAAAGAAAGGCGGGGGAATAGCGAATGTTTTTTCCCAAACAAATGAGGGATTTCAGCAACATAACTTTTCAGTCAGAAATGGCTGTAATTATGTTGCAGCTTCAGTACAATGGACAGTGTGATGAACACTGTTGATGTTCTGTGGTGGTTGCTGCAGCAGGGGAGAGAGAGAGAGACAACAGGTGCTAGTCATTCTGTTTTTAAGTCTGAGCACAATTGCATCAAAAGTATGTTTAAAAATGTAAGCCAATCGATTGGTGGGAAGAACAGATTACTCTTGGTGTCAGGGACAGCCCTAATGGACTGTACAATGTTTTGAAAGTGTTTCATTTTTTAATTTAACCTTTATTTAACCAGGTAGGCTAGTTGAGAATAAGTTCTCATTTACAACTGCGACCTGGCCAAGATAAAGCATAGCAGTGTGAACAGACAGCAACAGAGTTACACATGGAGTAAACAATAAACAAGTCAATAACACAGTAGACATTTATTTTTATTTTTAAAGAGTCTATAATTATGTGCAAAAGGCATGAGGAGGTAGGTGAATAATCCTTCTGTATATAGAGCATTGTGTGTGGGTTCATTCCCCCGGGACCACCCATACGGCATGACTGTAAGTCGCTTTGGATAAAAGCGTCAGCTAAATGGCATATATTATTATATTATTATAATTACAATTTAGCAGATTAACACTGGAGTGATAAATTATCAGATGGTCATGTGCAGGTAGACATACTGGTGTGCAAAGAAGCAGAAAAGTACATTTTAAAAAACAGTATGGGGTTGAGGTAGGTAAATTGGGTGGGCTATTTACCGATATACTATGTACAGCTGCAGCGATCGGTTAGCTGCTCAGATAGCAGATGTTTAAAGTTGGTGAGGGAGATAAAAGTCTCCAACTTCAACGATTTTTGCAATTAGTTCCATTCACAGGCAGCAGAGAACTGGAAGGAAAGGCGGCCAAATGAGGTGTTGGCTTTAGGGATGATCAGTGAGATACACCTGTTGGAGCGCGTGCTACGGGTGGGTGTTGCCATCGTGACCAGTGAACTGAGATAAGGTGGAGCTTTACCTAGCATGGGCTTGTAGATGACCTGGAGCCAGTGGGTCTGGCGACGACTATGTAGCGAGGGCCAGCCGACGAGAGCATACAGGTCGCAGTGGTGGGTGGTATAAGGTGCTTTAGTAACAAAGCGGATGGCACTGTGATAAACTGCATCCAGTTTGCTGAGTAGAGTATTGGAAGCCATTTTGTAGATGACACCGCCGAAGTCGAGGATCGGTAGGATAGTCATTTTTACTAGGGTAAGATTGGCGGCGTGAGTGAAGGAGGCTTTGTTGCGAAATAGAAAACCGATTCTAGATTTGATTTTGGATTGGAGATGTTTGATATGAGTCTGGAAGGAGAGTTTACAGTCTAGCCAGACACCTAGGTACTTATAGATGTCCACGTATTCTAGCTCGGAACCATCCAGGGTGGTAATGCTAGTCGGGCGTGCGGGTGCAGGCAGCGAACAGTTGAAAAGCATGCATTTGGTTTTACTAGCGTTGAAGAGCAGTTGGAGGCCACGGAAGGAGTGTTGTATGGCATTGAAGCTCGTTTGGAGGTTAGATAGCACAGTGTCCAAGGAAGGGCCAGAAGTATACAGAATGGTGTCGTCTGCGTAGAGGTGGATCAGGGAATCGCCCGCAGCAAGAGCAACATCATTGATATATACAGAGAAAAGAGTCGGCCCGAGAATTGAACCCTGTGGCACCCCCATAGAGACTGCCAGTGGACCGGACAACATGTCCTCCGATTTGACACACTGAACGCTGTCTGCAAAGTAATTGGAGAACCAGGCAAGGCAGTCATTAGAAAAACCGAGGCTATTGAGTCTGCCGATAAGAATGCGGTGATTGACAGAGCCGAAAGACTTGGCCAGGTCGATGAAGACGGCTGCACAGTACTGTCTTTTATCGATGGTGGTTATTATATCGTTTAGTACCTTTAGTGTGGCTGAGGTGCACCCGTGACCGGCTCAGAAACCAGATTGCACAGCGGAGAAGGTACGGTGGGATTCGCGATGGTCAGTGATCTGTTTGTTCACTTGGCTTTTCGAAGACCTTAGATAGGCAGGGCAGGATGGATATAGGTCTGTAACAGTTTGGGTCCAGGGTGTCTCCCCTTTGAAGAGGGGATGACCGCAGCAGCTTTCCAGTCCTTGGGGATCTCAGACGATATGAAAGAGAGGTTGAACAGGCTGGTAATAGGGATTGCGACAATGGCGGCGGATAGATTCAGAAATAGAGGGTCCAGATTGTCAAGCCCAGCTGATTTATACGGGTCCAGGTTTTGTCTTTTGTCTTGCTGATTCACCCTCTGAATGGCACACAATCCATGTCTAAATTATCTCAATATTTAAAAATCCTTCTTTAACCTGTCTACACTCCTTCATCTACAGTGATTTAAAAAGTGACATCAATAAGGGATCATAGCTTTCACCTGGTCAGTCTATGTCATGGAAGGAGCAGGTGTTCATAATATTTTGTATAATCATTGTTTATCACACTGACTTTTATTTCTGATGCTGTTCACACAGGTAATATTGAGACATTCCCTACATCCAGAGAGCAACAGCAGGAAGATCACAGACCTAAGAGGTCTCACCAATGCCCACATTGTAAGAAGATTTTCCCAATTCTTTCAAAGCTAAAAATACACCTAAAAATACACACAGGAGAGAAGTCGTACTCCTGCTCTGACTGTGGGTTGAGATTCTCTCAACAGAGCAGCTTAAAAACACACCAACGTATACACACAGGAGAGAAACCTTACTCCTGCTCATACTGTGGGTGGAGATTCTCTCAACGAAGCCACTTAAAATCACACCAACGCATACACACAGGAGAGAAGCCTTACTCTTGCTCTGACTGTGGAAAATGCTTCACAACATCATCTGACCTAACAGTTCACCAGAGAACACACACACACGAGAGAAGCCTTTTTCCTGCTCTGACTGTGGGGGGAGATTCTCTCGACGGAGCAGTTTAAAAATACACCAACATATACACACAGGAGAGAAGCCTTACTCCTGCTCTAAATGTGGGAAGAGTTTCTCTCTACAGAGCAGCGTAAAATCACACCAACATATACACACAGGAGACAAGCCTTACTCTTGCTCTGACTGTGGTAAATACTTCCCAACATCATCTGCGCTAAATGTTCATCAGAAAACACACACCGGAGAGAGGCTTTCCTTCTGTTCTGACTGTGGAAAGAGTTTCTCTCAACACAGCAGCTTAAAGAATCACCAATGTATACACACAGGAGAGAAGCCCTATCCCTGCTCTGAATGTGGGAAGAGTTTCACAACATCAAGTGCTCTGAAAGTTAATCAGAGAGTGCACACAGGAGATAATCCATAATCCTGCTCTGACTGTGGGGCGAGATTCTCTCAAAAGAGCAACGTAAGCACACCAACGGATACAAACAAGTGAAGCCTTTTGCAGATTAAAAACATTTTTTGCTGGATTGACAATGGACCCCTGTTTAAAGTAACCTCCCTTTTTGGTAACAAAAGGAGAGAAGCTTCATCAGTTCTCTCAGACCAGCTAAGATTAAAGTCACTCCATCGCTTAATTCTCATCTCGTGAAAGAATTGGTAACAGTGAATTGGATCAAATGAAGAAAGCGTAGAACACTCTATTGTTGTCCTATTGTTTCTCACTGTGATTGAACTGTGTAGAGGAAAGGGAGCGTTATAGAATGTTATCCTCTTTGCTTTACTGATCAGTGTGCACTTCGTCCGTTTTGGTGTGTTTTGTTAGCTTCTACTGCAAAAAAATATTGAGAGGACCTTGGGTTTGCCCTTAGCGTTGAATATACTGCTTCCGTCTGAAGTCGTCTGTGGGACTGAGATAGTAGACACAACATGTATCAGATAGAGATGGTGTGATCCGTTTTCTCCATTAGTTTGGGTGGATTCTTTTTTTTACTACTAAGGGACTGTATGTTATTTATAATGAGGGATACCTGGAGCAAATTGTATCTCTGAAATAAAAATGTATGCCCCTCCCTTCACTAAAATATATTTTTCCCCGACCCTCTCTGAACACTTGGGGAAAAACAAGTGACTCTCCCCTATACCCAAAATTATAATTAAAACATAAAGTGGATAGCAGAGAACATGCCTATTGTTTACCCTCACTCCTAGAACAGACCAGAGCCTTAGATATGCAGTTTTACAAACAGTTCTTCATTTTGTAAGCGTCACATGTCAAAGGTTGTGGATTCCCAGAACACCGAATATAATTTTTTATTTCAGAACAGTGCATGATAATGAATTTGCAGCACCCAAGACCTTTTGATTTCTATACAGGCTATTGTTAAAAAATATTCTACAGGGTTGGTCAAAACAAGCTTTGTGATTGGTTGAGACGTGTTCTAAGCCATTCTAAAAACACTGTTTAGCACAGATGATGCAAAAATGTTCTGATTCCCAGAACACCGAATAGACATTCCCTTTTTATTTGTTTGCCAGAACAGTGCATGATAATGAATGAGGCATTTGCATCACCAAGACCTTTGTTTCAATACAGGCTATTGTTAAAAATATTCTACAACGGGTCAAAACAAGCTTTGTGATTGGTTGAGACGTGTTCTAAGCCATTCTAAAAACACTGTTTAGCACAGATGATGCAAAAATGGGAATCTTGTTTCCTGTTCTGTCTGACAGATCCCTGCTCATCCACTGGCCCATCAGCCCAGCCAGCCAATTCATTAACTTGATCTCCACTGTAAAAGACATCTAGACATTATTCCCCCTTGCTTTTTTGTTTGCATCAGCGGGGTGTTGTACAAACGTTGCTGTCTTTCTCTCAACATTTGCAACATGGTTTCAATATTGAAATTCGATATGCACTATCCTATTGAGAATTAACGTGTCAGGACGAGACTGACTTCTTGTCTCAGCCAGTCGAAATCATGAATCCACAAAATCTTTATGGATATATACAAAGGAATGTCAATTTAAAACCAGGTCAAATTAAATTAAAAGCAGTTACTTTGCTGTTATTCTAGCTGCATGGTTTGATGTGACTGTTAATAGTAGTTGGCTAGCTAGCAGGCAAGGGATAAGAGTGTTGCCAGACAGGGGATAAGAGTGTTGCCAGACAGGGGATAAGAGTGTTGCCAGACAGGGGATAAGAGTGCTGCCAGACAGGGGATAAGAGTGTTGCCAGACAGGGGATAAGAGTGTTGCCAGACAGGGGATAAGAGTGTTGCCAGACAGGGGATAAGAGTGTTGCCAGACAGGGGATAAGAGTGCTGCCAGACAGGGGATAAGAGTGTTGCCAGACAGGGGATAAGAGTGTTGCCAGACAGGGGATAAGAGTGTTGCCAGACAGGGGATAAGAGTGTTGCCAGACAGGGGATAAGAGTGTTGCCAGACAGGGGATAAGAGTGTTGCCAGACAAGGGATAAGAGTGTTGCCAGACAGGGGATAAGAGTGTTGCCAGACAAGGGGATAAGAGTGTTGCCAGACAGGGGATAAGAGTGTTGCCAGACAAGGGATAAGAGTGTTGCCAGACAAGGGGATAAGAGTGTTGCCAGACAGGGGATAAGAGTGTTGCCAGACAGGGGATAAGAGTGTTGCCAGACAGGGATAAGAGTGTTGCCAGACAGGGATAAGAGTGTTGCCAGACAAGGGGATAAGAGTGTTGCCAGACAGGGGATAAGAGTGTTGCCAGACAGGGGATAAGAGTGTTGCCAGACAAGGGGATAAGAGTGTTGCCAGACAGGGATAAGAGTGTTGCCAGACAGGGGATAAGAGTGTTGCCAGACAGGGGATAAGAGTGTTGCCAGACAAGGGGATAAGAGTGTTGCCAGACAGGGATAAGAGTGTTGCCAGACAGGGGATAAGAGTGTTGCCAGACAGGGGATAAGAGTGTTGCCAGACAGGGATAAGAGTGTTGCCAGACAGGGGATAAGAGTGTTGCCAGACAGGGGATAAGAGTGTTGCCAGACAAGGGGATAAGAGTGTTGCCAGACAAGGGATAAGAGTGTTGCCAGACAAGGGATAAGAGTGTTGCCAGACAGGGGATAAGAGTGCTGCCAGACAGGGGATAAGAGTGCTGCCAGACAGGGGATAAGAGTGTTGCCAGACAGGGGATAAGAGTGTTGCCAGACAGGGGATAAGAGTGTTGCCAGAACAGGGGATAAGAGTGTTGCCAGAATGAGGGGATAAGAGTTTAGGATAGACAACTGGGATAAGAGTGTTGCCAGACGGAGAAAGAGGAAATTGCCAGACAGCGAGCAACAGGAACATTTAGATGGACTGATTGGGATTCTGACATCTGGCTAAATGTAACCATGGACATTCCACAGGGGAAAAGTAGTTCAGTGTGGCCATCCTGTTTAGTGAATGATTACTGTGAGGATTAATGTGTTGTGAGCTTTCTAAATGAATCCACTGTGTGTATGCTAATATTAAACACTCTCTTAAATGTCTCTTGACTTTTTGGTCTCAATTCCTTATTGAGAAGAGGAAATAGCATATTTCAGAACACTATCAAAGCCCAGAACAGAAGATGGACGAGAATCCCTGGGATTCAAACCAAATGACATCTGGCTAAACAAAGAGAGGACCATGGACAACAGGGAAAAGAGGGAAACTGACATTGGGGATAACCATAAAATGTATAGCTTCCAAAACTGACTGTCTTATACACAGTGAGAGGGGATAAAGAATATGTACATAAGCTGATGGTACAGAGCAGCATGACTGTAGATGGTATGATATTATATACACTATGAGATTAAACAAAGTAAACTTGAGCATAGTTAAAGTGGCTCAATGATACATGTATTACAAAGGAGGCTGTCGATGATGTAGATTTTACAGTTAAGCTCTGTCTGTGGGAAGAGCTGCAAAATACAAGGTTCAACAGTCAACACTGGAGAATCCTTACTCCTGTTCTGACTGTGGAAGAGTTTCTCTCAGCAGAACAACTTAAAAGGACACCAACATATAAATGTGAAAATCCCCATCTGTTCTCTGACTGGCTAAGATTAAAATCATTCTATCACTAATTCTCAATAAATTGTAGCACAATCTATTGTAATGCTATTCTTACTCACTGTGATTGAACTGTGCAGAGGAAAGGAGCATTATAGAACATTAGCCTCTCTTTACTTTACTAATCAGTATTCACCCTGTCAGTTTTGGTGTGTTTTGTTCACTTCTACTGTAAAGATATTGATATGACCTTGGATTTGCCCTTAGGGTAGAATATCCTCTGTGAGGCTGGTTGACTGGGTGGTACTGCTTCCCTCTGCAGTTTTCTGTGGTAATGAGCTGGTAGACACAACATGTATCAGATAGAGATGGTGTGATGATTTCTCTGTGGTAATGTTAGACACAACATGTACAGATAGAGATGGTGTGATGATCAGTTTGTGGTAATGAGCTGGTAGACACAACATGTATCAGCTAGAGATGGTGTGATTTTTTCTGTGGTAATGAGCTGGTAGACACAACATGTATCAGATCAGTTATTACCATTCGTTTGGGGGGACATTTTTTACTACATAATCTGTACAAATAAACAAAAGTACATGTGTTTATTACATTGTATTTTAAAACTAGATGAGTTATTTGAGTCATTTATGAATATGTTTGGGCAGCTCCATTGAAGCCGGCTTAATCGATCTTCCCATGAAAAATACAGTTTGTACATGAATTTGTACTGGTCAAACTAGTTCTCTTGTACAATGAATTACAAAAATATTTAAGTCAAATATTTAGTGTTTATCTGAAGCTGAACAAGACAGGTAGATTAAATGTGCATCACAAAGCTAAATCTGACCTATTCTCTAACATGTTTTGTCAGCATAAGCATCTGTGAGACCTTTAATTTAATTAGGCAGGTCAGTTAACAACAAATTCTTATTTATAATGATGACCTACACTGGCCAAACCCAACGGTGTTGGGCCAATTGTGCACCACCCTATGGGACTCCCAATCATGACTGGTTGTGATACAGCCTAGATTTGAACCAGGGTGTCTGTAGTGATGCCTCTAGCACTGAGATGCTGTGCCTTAGACCGCAGTGTCATTCGGGAGCCCTGCTAGAGAACTGTAATTGATATACTGAATCATCATAGTTTTGGGGGGTTATCTTTACAGTAAATGTAATGCTTTTGTTTAATTCAAGGCATTCAAAATAATATATATCTGTATTTATCTACTCAGTACATGTCACACATTGGGACAAGCCAAGTTGCACGTAACCAATATTCTCTACATCAAATCAAGGATGACTGTTTAACAGTCTTATGGCCTGGAGATAGAAGTGGTTTCATTCTCTTGGTCCCAGCTTTGATGCACCTGCACTGTCTCCGCCTGATAGATGGTAGTAGGGTGAACAGGCCGTGTCTCTGGTGGCTGAGGTTCTTGATGATCTTCTTGGCCTTCCAATCATCTACAATGCATATGTAATGGGTTGAAAAACGTAGACACTAAAACAGACAACGCTTTAGTTTTTTTAAACCAAGGTTTATTTGTCAAGCTAATCAATCTCACTTACATTCTACATGCTTTAGCAGTAATTAGTCCATCAGTCCAATAGATGTCGCTGTTGCACTGTGGTAGTGGAGGGGGGGACCGGAAGTTCCGGTAGACGCACACTATTCTTTCGAGTGAAGAGAAAGCCAGAACTGCTGTCCTTTTTTCTTGTTACTACAGGTACGTAAATAGCACTTTTAAACGGTCTAATATTGGAATAACGCCATGACATGTTAGATAACAAACCAATCAAGGTATTATAACGTTTGGGAAAGGTTTTGTGTAAAGGCGAGTGAGTGATGAACGTGATTTATAAAAAGCACACGGCGCGGGGTCCACAACACGTTCATTTGTTAGGCTTTGCAGTTTCGTTAGCTCAGTGGGTTTCGCCTCGGGATGTTCAGAACAAAAACATTTAGGACATTTACAGATAAAATCCTCTGAATATAACTGACATGGTTCATTAGAATCAGAGGAATGTTTGTTCAACATAATACATTTCTATCTGATGTGGCCAACATCTCCGTCCTCCAGCTGGACATAGGCCTGATGTCCGCCTGTCCCGACCTATGTGAAGCTAGCCACAATAGAGGCATGTGTGGTTCACACTCAAAATAAAAATCCCTCTTAAAGCGATAAACTGATACAAAATAGTGAAATCATGTCATATTTGGACAAAATAACGCAGAACATGGTTGGAGTATTATTTATTTACAATTAATTACAATAACGAATTATTTTGAAAATAAACTGAAATCCCACTGTGGCGGTATTAGACCACATCATTGTATTCTTATATGACTTTATGAAATGAGTTGGATTGTGCGCCCATGAAACAGGTGACACCAACAGAAAACTATTATCAACAGTTTACACAAATATTAGCTTCTTAGCTCTTATTGCAGGACTTTGACTGTGAAACATCACCTTCCCAGTCAGTCTATTGCAGGGTTACTCCTGATAAAGTTGGGAAGCTGATGGGTCTTTCAGCGCTGAAATAGACAACATGATTAGTCACAGGAACCAGGACTATAAATAAAGCCAATACAACTGGCTGTTTTACAAACGCTAGGCCACATGGATGGACATTCGTAAAATATAGTTATAGGCCGACATTGTAGGATACACCCCAGTAAACACGGACCGATGTCGACGTCTTTTGAATGTCTTTTTTTGACTTGGCCCAAACATCAAACCACATCTGAATCAATCACTCAGACCTCATGAGGCAGGTTTCCATTGACCAGGATATATTCGACCAAAGTTCAACGGGCGGATTTGTTTTGTCAAAGTTTCTTTATTCCGACAAGTGAGGATAGAAACGGTGTGTTTTGAATAAATGATTATTGCTGAATACGCGGTGCGTCATTACGTCCAGCTCTTTTTATCCACACAATATGGTTAAATGGAAATATACCCGAGCAGGAAATTGTTGGATTTATTTTCTATTTCAACTTTTTCTAAATGGCAATAAAAAAATCACTGGACAAGTTATTGGAAACATAGCTAATTTCACAAGATTTGAAAGCACTACAGCAGAGTACACGAAAGTAAAGCTTAATTCAGTACAACAGTACAGAGTATAGTACAGTATAAAGTATTGTACTTTACTCTAATGTTCTCCATTGGGGCTGGACGATATGGACCAAAAAAATCATGCAGCTTTATCTTGAGTTTTCAAACTTCTAGGCGATTCACCATAAATATCTCAGTTTAGTTTCTCTATAAATGATCCTTGTACAATTAAAGGTTGAATACACTGCATTTCAAACAGTCAATAATCTAATGAATTCAGGGCGTGTGAAGTTATACCGAGGCTAAATATAAGCCTTCCACAACCATAACACCCACTAATCATTTATTATTTTATCAAAATAGTTGAACATGCTTTTTTGTTGTTACGATAATCACTGATCTGGCTTTCAATTCTGTCTATGAAAATGACCGTTTGTTAAAAATGTACTAACTTATTGTAGCAGGCATTAGCCTATAGAAAATGAACACAGGTCTGTCTCATCAAAATCTCTCAAGCCCACGTGCTTGTGATTAGCCAGCTAATCTTTATATAACAAGTTTCAGACAACTTGGATCTATTTGCTAACAAGGTTGAACAGTTGAAGTGTTATGAACACACCATTCTGTCTCCAAGTGTTTGAAAAGCATGTTAGCCTGTCCACTTTGTTCAGATGTTAAATCAAGTGGTCAACCTTATTTCTGTCTCCAACTGTTTGAAAAGCATGTTAGCCTGTCCACTTTGTTCAGATGTTAAATCAAGTGGCCAACCTTGTTTATGCTTATTGCACATGTATAAAACAGACTAGAGCGCTATTATAATAGTATTTGGCTAAAATACTGCTAGCAGTACTAATACTAGCATTCATTTTCCAGAATCAATGTTCATTGATACTCTGGTTTTAGTAGTGTAACTCTGCTCTCAATCTGAGTAGTTGAGACATAAAAAGGGTTTTGATAGAAAAGGTAACTTCTCCTCTATTACAGTAAAATAATGTCTCAATGTGTTTTGGTGTCCGTATGAGCCCTTCTTTTGGACCAAACCACAAATGTAAATAGCTAGTTAAAACCGCTTGCCAGGGAGGAAGATGTGGTGATCTTGCAACTTTGCTGGTGTGAGAGGCAAGGGGAGGGGCTTGGTGTGTGTAAATCCTAGAGGAAAAGGCCAATGCTTTTCTATGAGTTTGTTTTGGACCTTCCCTGCCTTCCCACCTTTGGAATAACAATTCCCATTGTTAGGTTGGAGACTGAGAGGAAGAGACAGACTCCACCTCTATGTAACCCATTTTAGGATGGGTCTGCATCATCCATAGAAATGGAGAGAAGACCACCTCTATGTAACCTGTTTTAGGATGGACATTGCCATTGAGGGCTTCTACCATTTTAAAGTAGTCAACAGTGTGGGGATTCCTATGGGTTAGGAGCAATCAGCCAATTATCAGAGCATTGCCTTCTTCAAATTGGGTGCTATGGTTTGTAAATGTCTTTAACCCCGGCATCTAGATTATTCAGGAAAATCGTGAATAGTGCTGCCTAAAACAACTGCAACCTTGTACTAAATGGTTTTGGAGTCATTTATATGAATTCAGGAAATCTACTATAGGTTCTGTACACCAATTTTAATGTTTAATTTTACCTTTATTTAACCAGGCAAGTCAGTTAAGAACATATTCTTATTTTCAATGACGGCCTGGGAACAGTGGGTTTAACTGCCTGTTCAGGGGCAGAACGACAGATTTGTACCTTGTCAGCTCGGGGGTTTGAACTCGCAACCTTCCGGTTACTAGTCCAACGCTCTAACCATGTTAATGTTGTGTAATTTAAGGTGTGCACTTTGTCTCATGGGAAATTAATAAATGGTTTGTTGTCAATGTTTAGCGACCTGATCTAATATATTTTTAGAGAATAAAGTGCCAGATCTGTCAAGACTAACTTTTGTGTCCATGTCTCTTTATTACTACAGACCGACTCAGATTAAGTCTGAGGTCGGTAACATCAACAGTGAGGACAAACCCAACCTGCCTCTCCTTCCACACTGAGTCCAAACCTACAGTTACTGGGTCCTGATTGTGACAGTGGAGCCCAGTTTGCACTGCAGTATCCAGAGATGGCATCAGTGAAGCTGGAAGACTGCAGTCAAACACTGAAGCTGAATGTCATCATTAAAGATGAAGAAGAGGAGGAGAAGATTGGTAAGATCAGGTTCTATCTATAAATTTGACCTTAAGTTATGACCCAGTCTATTGATAGGTTGAATTCTGTAATTCTGACAACACATCCCTGAACAACTGGGTTATCTGGAGTGATCAGAGAGTAGACTAAAGAAGTGAAGTAGATAAACTGCCAGTCTTTTAAAGCTCTATGAAATGAGTCTGTGTAGTTACTAACCCTTGTGATAGTGAGAGGAGGATGATATGAAATGAGTCTGTGTGGACCAGTCCGTTGCCCTCCCGGGTGGACCAGTCCGTTGCCCTCCCGGGTGGACCAGTCCGTTGCCCTCCCGGGTGGACCAGTCCGTTGCCCTCCCGGGTGGACCAGTCCGTTGCCCTCCCGGGTGGACCAGTCCGTTGCCTGTCTGGGTGGACCAGTCCGTTGCCTGTCTGGGTGGACCAGTCCGTTGCCTGTCTGGGTGGACCAGTCCGTTGCCTGTCTGGGTGGACCAGTCCATTGCCTGTCTGGGTGGACCAGTCCGTTGCCTGTCTGGGTGGACCAGTCCGTTGCCTGTCTGGGTGGACCAGTCCGTTGCCTGTCTGGGTGGACTAGTCCATTGTGGAGGGGACGGCACACCACTATCACCAGTAATACATTTAGCCTACCGTTAATTCTCATAATTTCTAATCTACAATGTTTGTTTGGTTACGGTAATGCATTCAATATACACTGCTCAAAAAAATAAAGGGAACACTAAAATAACACATCCTAGATATGAATGAATGAAATATTCTTATTAAATACTTTTTCTTAACATAGTTGAATGTGCTGACAACAAAATCACACAAAAATTATCAATGCAAATCAAATTTATCAACCCATGGAGGTCTGGATTTGGAGTCAAACTCAAAATGAAAGTGGAAAACCACACTACAGGCTGATCCAACTTTGATGTAATGTCCTTAAAACAAATCAAAATGAGGCTCAGTAGTGTGTGTGGCCTCCACGTGCTTGTATGACCTCCCTACAACACCTGGGCATGCTCCTGATGAGGTGGCGGGTAGTCTCCTGAGGGATCTCCTCCCAGACCTGGACTAAAGCATCCGCCAACTCCTGGACAGTCTTTGGTGCAGTGTGGCGTTGGTGGATGGAGCGAGACATGATGTCCCAGATGTGCTCAATTGGATTCAGGTCTGGGGAACGGGCGGGCCAGTCCATAGCATCAATGGCTTCCTCTTGCAGGAACTGCTGACACACTCCAGCCACATGAGGTCTAGCTTTGTCTTTCATTAGGAGGAACCCAGGGCCAACTGCACCAGCATATGGTCTCACAATGGGTTAGCTTTATGTAAGCTAGTTTTGACAATGGCAATAGAAGTTCATTTAGATTTGTATCATTTTCATTTAAATATATATACACTGCTCAAAAAAATAAAGGGAACACTTAAACAACACAATGTAACTCTAAGTCAATCACACTTCTGTGAAATCAAACTGTCCACTTAGGAAGCAACACTGATTGACAATACATTTCACATGCTGTTGTGCAAATGGAATAGACAACAGGTGGAAATTATAGGCAATTAGCAAGACACCCCCAATAAAGGAGTGGTTCTGCAGGTGGTGACCACAGACCACTTCTCAGTTCCTATGCTTCCTGGCTGATGTTTTGGTCACGTTTGAATGCTGGCAGTGCTTTCACTCTAGTGGTAGCATGAGACTGAGTCTACAACCCACACAAGTGGCTCAGGTAGTGCAGCTCATCCAGGATGGCACATCAATGCGAGCTGTGGCAAGAAGGTTTGCTGTGTCTGTCAGCGTAGTGTCCAGAGCATGGAGGCGCTACCAGGAGACAGGCCAGTACATCAGGAGACGTGGAGGAGGCCGTAAGAGGGCAACAACCCAGCAGCAGGACCGCTACCTCCGCCTTTGTGCAAGGAGGAGCAGGAGGAGCACTGCCAGAGCCCTGCAAAATGACCTCCAGCAGGCCACAAATGTGCATGTGTCTGCTCAAACGGTCAGAAATAGACTCCATGAGGGTGGTATGAGGGCCAGACGTCCACAGGTGGGAGTTGTGCTTACAGCCCAACACCGTGCAAGACGTTTGGCATTTGCCAGAGAACACCAAGATTGGAAAATTCGCCACTGGCGCCCTGTGCTCTTCACAGATGAAAGCAGGTTCACACTGAGCACATGTGACAGACGTGACAGTCTGGAGACGCCGTGGAGAACGTTCTGCTGCCTGCAACATCCTCCAGCATGACCGGTTTGGCGGTGGGTCAGTCATGGTGTCTCTGGCAGCCCATGTGCTCGCCAGAGGTAGCCTGACTGCCATTAGGTACCGAGATGAGATCCTCAGACCCCTTGTGAGACCATATGTTGGCCCTGGGTTCCTCATAATGCAAGACAATGCATGTGGCTGGAGTGTGTCAGCAGTTCCTGCAAGTGATGCTATGGACTGGCCCGCCCGTTCAAATTAAGCACATCTGGGACCATGTCTCGCTCCATCCACTCCATTGCACCACAGACTGTCCAGGAGTTGGCGGATGCTTTAGTCCAGGTCTGGGAGGAGATCACTCAGGAGACCATCCGCCACCTCATCAGGAGCATGCCCAGGCATTGTAGGTTGAAAGTCATGCGTTCTCCGATACACAACCCAACCAAGCCGCACTGCTTTTTAACACAGCACCATCCAACCCGGAAGCCAGCCGCACCAATGTGTCAGAGGAAACACTGTGTACCTGGCAACCTTGGTTAGCGAGCACTGTGCCTGGCCCGCCACGGGAGTCGCTGGTGTGCGATGAGACAAGGATTTCCCTACCGGCCAAACCCTCCCTAACCCGGCCAATTGTGTGTCACCCCACGGACCTCCCAGTCGCGGCCGGTTACGACAGAGCCTGGGCGCGAACCCAGAGTCTCTGGTGGCACAGCTGGCGCTGCAGTACAGCGCCCTTAACCACTGCGCCACCCGGGAGGCCTCATTTAGATATAAAGACTTTATTATAAATTAAATGAACATCATAACGCAGCAGCGGGAGGAGGAGAGTCGAGAACAGATGTATTTTATTCTGGTTACGGTATATTGATCTCTGGCTCCCTCGTGAGTATTTGGTGTGTCTTCATTTTTAAGTCGCAGTGCTTAAAGCATCAGACAAGCTCAGTAGCCTACATATAGTTGATTTTATTCAAACACATATATATGGAAAAATACATGTTTTAAAATGTAAACATTCGATTGGCCGAAAGAAAAGACTCGTTTGACCAGGATAAAAAAAATAGTCGGGACAGCCCTAATAGCTTTATTCCCTGTATTGTACAGCCTACTGTTGTGAAGTCATATGTATATCACACCAACTGACTGGTTCTTCTGATGTTGTTCACACAGGAGACCATGTTGAGACATTCTCTACATCCAGAGAGCAACAGCAGGAAGGTCACAGGGCTAAAAAGTCTCACCACTGCCCACATTGTGAGGAGATATTCCCAATTCTATCAAAGCTAAAAAACACCTTAAAATACACACAGGAGAGAATCTGTATCCCTGTACTGACTGTGGGAAGAGATTCACGACATCAAGGTCTCTGACAGTTCATCAGAGAATACACACAGGAGAGAAGCCTTACTCCTGCTCTGACTGCGGAAAGAGTTTCTCTAGAATGACCAACTTAAAAACACATGAACGTATACATACAGGAGTGAAGCCTTACTCCTGCTCTGTCTGTGGAATGTGTTTCTCTAGACTAGGTGACTTAAAAACACATGAACGTATACATACTGGAGTGAAGCCTTATTCCTGCTCTGACTGTGACAAGAGTTTCTCTCGACTGGGCCACTTAAAAACACATGAACGTATACATACAGGAGTGAAACCTTACTTCTGCTCTGACTGTGGAAATAGTTTCTCTCGACTGGGAAACTTAAAAACACATAAACGTATACATACAGGAGTGAAGCCTTACTCCTGCTCGTACTGTGGAAAGAGTTTCTCTCGACTGGGCGACTTAAAAACACATGAACGTATACATACAGGAGTGAATTCTTACTCCTGCTCTGAATGTGGAAAGAGTTTCACTCGACTGGGCCACTTAAAAACACATGAACGTATACATACAGGAGTGAAGCCTTACTCCTGCTTTGACTGTGGAAAGAGTTTCTCTCGACTGGAAAACTTAAGAAGACATGAACGTATACATACAGGAGAGAAGCCTTACTCCTGCTCTGATTGTGTAAAATGCTTCACAACATCAACTGACCTGAAAGTTCATCAGAGAACACACACAGGAGAGAAGCCTTACCACTGATCTGACTTACAGCTGAGCTAAAAGGGTCATCGATGAACACACACAGAAGAGAAGCCTTACTTCTGCTCTTAATGTGGCAAGAGTTTCTCCAGATTGGGCAATGAAAAGACACAAAAACTGATACACACTTGAAGAGAAGCCTTATCACTGCACTGACAGTGAGGGAGATTCTACAGATTGGGCCATTTAAAGACACCATTGTATACATAAAGGAGAGAGTCCTTGTCAGTTCTCTCAGACCAGCTGAGATTAGTCACTCAATCACTTAATTTTAATTTCATAAAATAATTGTCAACACTCTATTGCAATCCTATTGTTTCTCACTGTGAGGACTGTGCAGAGGAAAGGGAGCATTCTAGAATGTTAGCCTTTCTTTACTGATCAGTGTGCTCCATGTCAGGTTGTGTGTTTTGTTAGCTTCTACTGTAAAGATACTGAGATCTTGGATTTTCCCTTAGGGTTGAATGTCCTCTGTGAGGCGTCTGATGGTTGACTGGGTGGTACTGCTTCCCTCTACAGTTTTCTGTGAGAATGAGCTGGTAGACACAACATACACTGAGTGTACAAAACATTAAGGACACCTGCTCTTTCCATGACAGACTGACCAGGTGAACCCAGGTGGGCTAAGGAATGAAAACACTGGAAAAAAGTACTTTACACCACTGCATGCATCCATGCCGTGTGTCAGCATTGCAGGCTGGTGGTGTGATGGTTGGGGTGTGTTTTCAGGGAACACATTGGGCCCCTTGATAAAAGATGAACAATGTTTGAATGCTACAGGATATCTAAAGAATATCAGGTGCCTCCCTTCACTGCAGTAGTGTATCCATCTGCAAATAGATTTCTTCAGCAGGATTATGCCACAAGGCTTGTCCAGGAATGGTTCCAAGAACATGACAGTGAATTCAGTTTACTGCAGTGGCCTGACGAGTCACCAGATCTCAATCCAATTGTGCATCTGTGGGAGGAGATGGAACGAGCTATTCGGAGTAGAGATCTACTCCCAGCCAACTTGACACATCTTTGGGAAGCATTGGAGTCAACATGGGCCATCATCCCTGTGGAATGCTCTCAACTCCTTGGCCAGTCTATGAATGTGTTCCTAATGTTTGTGCACTCAGTGTATATCAGATAAAGATGGTGTGATCAGTTTTTAGCTTTAGTTTGGGTGGATTATTTTATATTACTAAACAACTTTTGTTTAATGATAAACAGGCTATGAATCGACTACTTGTGTTTATGAAATTGACTACTGTAAGTTGCTCTGGATAAAAACATCTGCTAAATGACAAGAATGCAATGAAAAATAATGTTTGTACATTAATTCATGCTGGACAGCCACTTTCTTCTGATGTGTATAATAAAATAAAATAAAATGTTTTTAGTGAAATACAACATGACTGCTTTGTTTATCCTGGCCAGAGGGACAGGACCATAGTAGGCTAGAGCAACTAAGTTAGTGTTAACGTTAGTTAGCATGGAAGTATCCAGGTTGCTAATGTTAGCCTAGAGAAAATAGTTTGCGACATTAACAGAAACTAATAATTCATATATCAACCTTATCAAATTACAAACGTTTTCAAAAATGTTTTTGCTTACAATTATCCTAGTGTCCTTGTTACCGTCTTGAGGAACAAATGTCGGGTGAATTACTTGCTTTTTCTGCTTCTCCCAGTTTTGAGGCACGACTGTTATAAATTGTAATAAATTCCGTTGTGAAATTGTAAACTAATTATTTGAAATGACAGGTTTTTACATTTACATTTGTATTTTTTTACATTTACATTTTTCAGTCATTCTGTCTATATCAGAACATCGAACAATATATTCGTTTTTTTTACATTTTAAATCAATATATTTTATATTATGTATATTACATTGTGTATATCATTTCGGAGCAAGGCACCTATTAAATATGTTTATATCTGGAGTTTCTTTGGATATTGAGGTTAATCTTCTTGAGCAGAAGATTCCTGGAGTGGTTGAAGCACTAAACCCTGTAGTAGATGGATAGAAGGAAGAAAGCCAATCAGTTTCACTGTTGTTTGAAGAATGGTATCTGCCTACTACCGAGGTAAAGTTGGTTTTGTATTCACACATTCTGACATTCAACAGATATTCGCCAAAAGCCATTTGAAATTGTAAAAATCAATAACTAATTAATTGATTGTCATAGAAATATAAAAATAGATATGGTTTATTCTATAAATGCTTAGCATACTTTACAACCTTTGTTTTGACTAAAAAAATCCTGTTTTGATTTGATGAAAATATATAAAATCTTAAATGCGATTTAAAGCTGTATAAATCAAATAACTAATTCACCCTTTATCACAGAATGATCGAAAGAGATATGATTCATTCTATAAATATCTATCGTCTTTGTTCAACCTTTGTGTTGAATACAAATTCCAGTTTAGATTTGATCGAAATATATAAAATATATAAGATGCCATTCTTGTAATGTTTTTATACGTTTTTTGCTAATGTTTTACACTTTTTTACTATACGATTTATATTGTCTGAATACTAAACTATGATGCACGCCTCAGTTAAGTGTGCTTCTATCAGGGTTCTGGTCAAATGCATTTAAAGTCAATTTAGCAAAAATCCAATTAAATTTGAAAATGTTCCTAATTGCAAAAACATGTAACAGAATTCGGATATTCCAGAACTGTAATTCACATGTAAATCAACATAACCCTGTTTTATGTTTTTAATACTGCAGATAGAACGCTCTGTGTGCCAGAGATGGTTTCATTTAGCTTGTCTGGGGATGACAATGAAGGACTTCAACAAAGCCAAAATAGAACGTTATTGTAAGGGGCCCATTGTTCTGTTAAATTAGAGACGTATAAATAAATGATTGTTAACTACTTTAAAAGGTGGAACTGTTGCACTAAAAATACAAACATTGATTTAACATAAACTTTAAGATGGTAAACATTGATTTAACATAAACTTTAAGATGGTAAACGTTGATTTGACATACAGTTTAAGATTAAACATTGATTTAACATAAACTTTAAGATGGTAAACATTGATGTAACATAAACTTTAAGATGGTAAACATTGATTTAACATAAACTTTAAGATGGTAAACATTGATGTAACATAAACTTTAAGATGGTAAACATTGATTTAACATAAACTTTAAGATGGTAAACATTGATGTAACATAAACTTTAAGATGTTAAACATTGATTTAACAGATTGTAAACATTGATTTGACATATAGTTTAAAATTATAAACATTGATTTCACATACAGTTTAAGATGGTAAACATTGTACAACTTTATGTAAACATTATCTAACTTCATATAAAACAAATTGCACTTTAAATCATCATTTATTTTAAGTTATTTTAAATAAATGCATATTCTCACATTTTTCTGAGACAAATTTTAAAATATTTTATTTCACCTTTATTTAACCAGGTAAGCTAGTTGAGAACAAGTTCTCATTTGCAACTGCGACCTGGCTGATCAATCACTGAATGAGTTGATTTCTTCATCTTGAAATGCAATATTTGAGATGTTATGTATTTTTATCAAATCAAAACTGGAATTTCTACTCAAAACAAAGGTTTTAAAAGTATACTAGACATTTATAGAATACATCATACATAGTTTGATATTTCTGTGACAAATGGTGAATTAGTTATTGATTTATACAGTTTTATATGACATTTGATAGATTTAATGCGAGACTTTTATAGAATAAACCATATCTATTTTTGTTTCTGTGACAATCAATGAATCAGTGTGAGCTATTGTGAATAAGCCACTGCAGTTATGAAATTGATAAACGAATGGCCATGTTTCAAGTGTGTGCCGACGGAATATTTTTGGTATTTATTAGGATCCCCATTAGCCGCTGCAAAAGTATCAGAATTGTTCACTTCTCTCATTGACTTGTCAAACCCGGCTTGGTCCACTTCCACCAGCGTTCTCTGAAGTCTCGCGATGTTATGTCCTCATGCCCCGTATATAGACTGCCCATTTTTTTCTACTGGTCTCCATGTGTAACTCTGTGTTGTCTGTTCACACTGCTATGCTTTATCTTGGCCAGGTCGCAGTCAAATGAGAACTTGTTCTCAACTAGCCTACCTGGTTAAATAAAGGTGAAATAAAAAAATAAAAAAATATGTCTCTGGGGTTGAGAAACTGTTAGTGGGGAACAGGAAAGTCCGCGCAGGCGCACATCATTCTTCAGAATAAAGGATACGCCAGAATTGTGTAGTCAAGATGACAACTTCTGTGTCCGTTTCAAATGTATTACTACTGCTATGTAATAGCACGTTATAATATCTAAATAACATGTCATAACATGCTAGGTAACAAATACGTCAAGGTATTATCACGTTTGATAAAGGTTTTATGTGTTATTTTTTGTGTCAAACCGCGTGGGTGAACGTGATAACTTGTCACATATCGACTTTAGGTTAGTCTGAGTGAATGTATATCTTTTCGTCAAGGTAATTTCATTAAGGATCAATTGTTTTAGATTTCTGGGTTCGTTTAACATGTCGTTTTTGTGTAAAATTCACGAGCTGGTAAAATGGCGGTTTCCACTCGGTCTGCATCAACGTACTTCAGTGCAGGCAGTGAGGGTGCAGCAGAGAGAATTTTACGTTTTCACTACTGTTTTGGAGCTAAATGTAATGATTATCAGTGAGTCACTTATGTAAATTCAGGAAATCTTCTATAGATTAAGTGCATTTACAGTTGTGTAGCCTAATTTAAAGTATATACTTTGTCTAATGTGAATTAATTAATGTTTTGTCAATGCTTCGCTACCAGATCTATTGAAATAAGATCAGTACTTGACTTGGACAGGAGCTCATCAGAGCTGAGTACCGTCACCTCAAATTTCTACTGTTTGAGCTCATGTTCCTCTTATAGAATATTAGCTCAACAGTATTGTGGAGTTCCTGAAACTAAGCATAAAGAAAGTGCCAGAAACTAAGCATAAAGAAAGTGCCAGAACTGTGAAGACAATAACTTTTTGTGTCTGTTTCTCTTTATTACAACTGGCCGACTCAGATTAAGTCTGAGGCCGGTAACATCAACAGTGAGGACAAACCCAACCTGCCTCTCTCCTTCCACAAGGAGCCTACAGTCACTGGGTCCTGATTGTGACAGTGGAGCCCAGTTTGCACTGCAGGATCCAGAGATGACATCAGTGAAGCTGGAAGACTGCAGTCAAACACTGGAGCTGAATGTCAACATTAAAGATGAAGAAGAGGAGGAGAAGATTGGGAAATCTGTTAATCAAGGTAAGAGCAGGTTCTATCTACCTACAGTGGGGAGAACAACTATTTGATACACTGCTGATTTTGCAGGTTTTCCCAATTACAAAGCATGTAGAGGTCAAATTTTTATCATAGGTACACTTCAACTGTGAGAGATGGAATCTAAAACAAAAATCCAAAAAATCACATTGTATGATTTTTAAGTAATTAATTTGCATTTTACTGGATGACATAAGTATTTGATACATCAGAAAAGCAGAACTTGTTTCCTGTAGTTCTTGACCAAGTTTGCACACACTGCAGCAGGGATTTTGGCCCACTCCTCCATACAGACCTTCTCCAGATCCTTCAGGTTTCAGGGCTGTCGCCGGGCAATACAGACTTTCAGCTCCCTCCAAAGATTTTCTATTGGGTTCAGGTCTGGAGACTGGCTAGGCCACTCCAGGACCTTGAGATGCTTCTTACGGGGCTACTCCTTAGTTGCCCTGGCTGTGTGTTTCGGGTCGTTGTCATGCTTGAAGACCCAGCCACGACCCATCTTCAATGCTCTTACGGAGGGAAGGAGGTTGTTGGCCAAGATCTCGCGATACATGGACCCATCCATCCTCCCCTGAATACGGTGCTGTCGTCCTGTCCCCTTTGCAGAAAAGCATCCCCAAAGAATTATGTTTCCACCTCCATGCATCACAGTTGGGATGGTGTTCTTGGGGTTGAAAAACATCCCCGAAGAATGATGTCTTCCTTCAAACACGGCGAGTGGAGTTTAGACCAAAAAGCTCTATTTTTGTCTCATCAGACCACATGACCGTCTCCCATTCCTCCTGTGGATCATCCAGATGGTCATTGCCAAACTTCAGATGGGCCTGGAGATGCGCTGGCTTGAGCAGGGGGACCTTGCGTGCGCTGCAGGATTTTAATCCATGAAGGCGTAGTGTGTTACTAATGGTTTTATTTGAGACTGTGGTCCCAGCTCTCTTCAGGTCATTGACCAGGTCCTGCCATGTAGTTCTGGGCTGATCCTTCCTCATGATCATTGATTGATTTTCTGGATTTTTGTTTTAGATTCCGTCTCTCGCAGTTGAAGTGTACCTATGATAAAAATTACAGACCTCTACATGCTTTGTAAGTTGGATAACCTGCAAAATCGGCAGTGTATCAAATACTTGTTCTCCCCACTGTAAGTGTGTGTTGTTCATTCTAACTTCCCACTGCATGAAATGTTGCAGTCGAACTGTGTCAATGAGAAGGTAGATGGTATTTCATGCTACTGACTAGAGGTCGACCGATTATGATTTTTCAACACCGATACCGATTTATTGAGGACCAAAAAAAAGCTGATACCAATTAATGGGCCGATTTAAAAATACATTAAAAAATGTGATTTATTTGTAATAATGACAATTAGAACAATAGTGATTGAACACTTATTTTAACTTAATATAATACATCAATAAAAATCTATTTAGCCTCAAATAAATAATGAAACATGTTCAATTTGGTTTAAATAATGCAAAAACTAAGTGTTGGAGAAGTAAAAGTGCAATATGCGCCATGTAAAAAGTTAACGTTTGAGTTCCTCGCACAGAACATGAGAACATATGAAAGTTGGTGGTTCCTTTTAACATGAGACTTCAATATTCCAAGGTAAGAGGTTTTAGGTTGTAGTTAATACAGTATTTATAGGACTTTTTCTCTCTATACTATTTGTATTTCATACACCTTTGACTGTTGGATGTTCTTATAGGCACAATAGTATTGCCAGTGTGTGTAACAGTATAGCTTCTGTCCCTCTCCTCGCTCCTACCTGGGCTCGAACCAGGAACACAACGACAACAGCCACACTCGAAGCAGTGTTACCCATCGCTCCACAAAAGCTGCGGCCCTTGCAGAGAAAGGGCAATAACTACTCTAAATCTCAGAGCGAGTGACGTTTGAAACGCTATTAGCGCACACCCAGCTAACTAGCTAGCCATATCACATTGATTACACCAGGCTGATAGGCTTGAAGTCATGTGCTTGCGAAGAGCTGCTGGCAAAACGCACAAATTAATTATAACATAATAACACACAGAAATACGAGCCTTTGGTCATTAATATGGTCGAATCCGGAACCTATCATCTCGAAAGCTAGACGTTTATTCTTTCAGTGAAATACGGAACTGTTCCGTATTTTATCTAATGGGTGGTATCCCTAAGTCTAAATATTCTTGTTACATTGCACAACCTTAAATGTTATGTCATAATTACATACAATTCTGGCAGATTAGTTCGCAATGAGCCAGGCGGCCCAAACTGTTGCATATACCCTGACTCTGCGTGCAATGAATGCAAGAGAAATGACACAATTTCACCTGGTTAATATTGCCTGCTAACCTGGATTTCTTTTAGCTAAATATGCAGGTTTAAAAATATATACTTCTGTGTATTGATTTAAAAAAAGGCATTGATGTTTATGGTTAGGTAGTTGTCCAACGATTGTGCATTTTTTCTCAAATGCTCTTTTGTTAAATCATCCCATGTGTTGTTATAACTCGTGATTATGATTGATTGATTGTTTTTTTACAAGATAAGTTTAATGCTAGCTAGCAACTTACCTTGGCTTCTACTGCATTCGCGTAACAGGCAGGCTCCCCGTGAGTGCAATGTAATCAGAGTAATGAGAGGCAGGTGGTTAGAGCGTTGGACTAGTTAACTTTAAGGTTGCAAGATTGGCTCCCCCAAGCTGACAAGGTGAAAATCTGTCGTTCTGCCCCTGAACAAGGCAGTTAACCCACCATTCCTAGGCCGCCATTGAAAACAAGAATGTGTTCTTAACTGACTTGGTTAAATAAAGTTAAATAAAGGTATACAATATATTTTTAAATCGGCGCCCAAAAATATTGATTTCCGATTGTTATGAAAACTTGAAATCGGCCCTAATTAATCGGCCATTCCGATTAATCGGCCGACTTCTACTACTGACACTTGCATGGTTTGACACCAGTATTGCCAGCATTTGTTTTATTAACTGGGCTGTCTGGAGTGATCAGAGAGTAGACTAAGGAAGTGAAGTAGACAAACTGCCAGTGTTTGAAATTAGTCTGTGTAGTTACTAACCCTTGTGATAGTGAGTGGAGGATGATATAGCTCATAATTTTCTTGACTTATGAGATACTTTTAGAATAGTTTTATTCCCATTTTGTATTGCACAGTCTACTGATATGAATATGTACAGGTAGCCTAATGGTTAGAGCATTGGGCCAGTTACCGAAAGGTTGCTGGATCGAATCCTGAGCTGACAAGGTAAAAAAAAATGTAATTCTGCCCCAGAGCATAGCAGTTAACACACTGAACCCCGGGCCCCAGAGCATAGCAGTTAACACACTGAACCCCGGGCGTTAGAGATGTGGATGTCGATTCTGGCAGCTCCCGCACCTCTCTGATTCAGAGGTTGGGTTAAATGTGGAAGACACACTTCAGTTGAATGCATTCAGTTGTACAACTTTTCTACATGTGTAATAACATTCAGACACATTTGTCCGTAGAACTCTATGAAACGATTATGTCGAGGCACCGATCTAGGGAGGGAACCAAAACATTACTGCAGTGTTTATTTTATTTAACTAGGCCAGTCGGTGAAGAACAAATTATTTTTTTTTACGATGACTGCCTACCCCAGCCAAACCCTAACCCGAATATGCTGGGCCAATTGTGCGCAGCCGCAATCACGTCCGGTTGTGATATAGCCTGGAATCGAACCAGGGTCTGTAGTGACGCATCTAGCATTGATGCAGTGCCTTAGACTGTTGCACCACTGGAAGCCCCTTGAAGTGTTGAAGATCCCCAAGAACACAGTGGCCTCCATCAATCATACTTTAATCATATATATTGAGGATATATATATACTTGAGGATTGACAAACATAACAACCAAACAAATAAATAAAAAGTACAATATGCAGTTGTAGATAATGTAGATTACGCTTCGACTATAGCCAATATTCACATACATTATTTTGAATATACAGATTTGCAGTTCCAATGCTTCTAAACTCTGGGGCTTTATTTTTCACTAAAGTAGTACATTTTTCAAGAGCCAGGCTTAATGTTCATTATTTTTACCAATGACCAAGTGAGGGGGAACTGACATACTTCCAGTGGAGAGCAATTGAACGTCTAGCTTGTAATAGACAGAGGTCAAAAAATGTATTTTCTCTCCTATGTAAATAATTATTCTCTGGGTAAAGTTTTTGGAGGCATATTTTATGGATTAATGTTATTGGGGTAGAGGCCATCTCAGAGATATAGCGCAGTACTGAGCTCCAAACGTTTGTAAATCAAATTGATTTATAAAGCCCTTCTTACGTCAGCTGATATCTCAAAGTGATGTACAGAAACGCCGCCTAAAACCCCAAACAGCAAGCAATGCAGGTGTAGAAGCACAGTGGCTAGAAGAATCTCCCAAAAAGGACAGAACCTAGGAAGAAACCTTGAGAGGAACCAGGCTATGAGGGGTGGCCAGTCCTCTTCTGGCTGTGTCAGGTGGAGATTATAACAGAACATGGCCAAGATATTCAAATGTTCATAGATGACCAGCAGGGTCAAATAATAATAATCACAGTGGTTGTCGAGGGTGCAACATGTCAGCACCTCAGGAGTAAATGTCAGTTGGCTTTTCATAGCCGATCATTGAGAGAATCTCTACCGTTCCTGCTGTCTCTAGAGAGTTGAGAACAGCAGGTCTGGGAATGGTAGCACGTCCGGTGAACAGGTCAGGGTTCCATAGCTGCAGGCAGAACAGTTGAAACTGGAGCAGCAGCACAGCCAGGGGGACTGGGGACAGCAAGGAGTCATCAGGCCAAGTAGTCCTGAGGCATGGTCCTAGGGCTCAGGTCCTCTGAGAAAGAAAGAGAGAGCATATTTAAATTCACACAGGACACCGGACAAGACGGGAGAAGTACTCCAGATATAACAGACTTACCCTAGCCCCCCGACACATACACTACTGCAGCATAAATACTGGAGGCTGAGACAGGAGGGGTCGGGAGACACTGCGGCCCCACCCGACGATACCCCCCGACAGGGCCAAACAGGCAGGATATAACCCCATCCACTTTGCCAAAGCACAGCCCCCACACCACTAGAGGGATATCTTCAACCACCAACTTACCATTCTGAGACAAGGCCGAGTATAGCCCACAAAGGTCTCCGCCACGGCACAACCCAAAGGGGGGCGCCAACCAGACAGGAAGATCATGTCAGTGACGCACCCTCCTAGGGACGGCATGGAAGAGCACCAGAAAGGCAGAGAATCCCAGTGGAGAGAGGGGAACCGCCAGGCAGAGACAGCAAGGGCGGTTCATTGCTCCAGTGCCTTTCCGTTCACCTTCACACTCCTGAGCCAGACTACACTCAATCATAGGACCTACTGAAGAGATGAGTCTTCAATAAAGACTTAAAGGTTGAGACCGAGTCTGCGTCTCTCACATGGGTAGGGAGACCATTCCATGAAAAATTAGCTCTATAGGAGAAAACCCTGCCTCCAGCTGTTTGCTTAGAAATTCTAGGGACAGTATGGAGACCTGCGTCTTGTGACCGTAGCGTACGTGTAGGTATGTACGACAGGACCAAATCAGAAAGATGGGTAGGAGCAAACCCATGTAATGCTTTGTAGGTTAGCAGTAAAACCTTGAAATCAGCCTTTGCCTTAACAGGAAGCCAGTGTATCTCAGCACATTCCCACAGGCAATGATACAAGGTGCCTAAATGTGTGTTACATTTAACAAAACAGGTCTAGGGTATTAGGGTCAAATTTGTGGAGCTTAACAAGGGTGATATATGCTCTCATTGCCCAATTGTATTGCAACAATCTCAGGCGGGTGTTTATATCTGAGCTCTAGAGCATATCATACCCCAATACACTGTACATATCCAGAAGTGGACCTATAAGTTTGTCCTTAAATATCTTCTAAATATCTATTGGGAGCCCATCTGGACCTCTTTACCTCCCTTCCGACTGAAAATAGCATCAGATTTCTACAGGATCCATTGATAATTGTCCTTGTTAATTATGAATTGCATTAATGGCTCGGTCTGAATTTAACCTCTTAATGCGCCAGGCCAGCAATTTATCTGGTTTTCACCATGATCATAGAGGACTGTCATGGATCAGGACTGTACAGCAAATCTCCTATGTGGACGTGGTGAAGAGAGTTATAGAGACAAGAGGCCACAGTTCTTTAGAAGATATGGTGGTGGATGCACCTCCAACTAGTTGCAAACACTTATTGTGAAGGTGGATGTTCTTAGTATTTATAACCACAGTTATTCATTGTACTGAACAAGAAGTCCAAGAAGTTGGACATCATTATATCTGCAGCTGAGAAGTTTTTGGGCCTCCAAGACTACAAGGACTACTGTCACCAGATAATGTTCTGCTCTTACAGGATCCTTCTCAGCCTGTGTAGAAACCTGGTTAGAACAGAGTAGCAGGCTGATTTAGTTGAATAAAAATGGTGTTATTGACAGTTTGTATGATCCCGTATTTTGTATTAACGGGATCGATATGACAACAGCTAGTGAAAGTGCAGGGTGCCAAATTCAAAACAACAAAAATCTCATAATTAAAATTCCTCAAGCATACAAGTATTTTACACCATTTTAAAGATAAAATTATTGTTAATCCAGCCACCGTGTCTGATTTAAAAAAAGGCTTTACAGCGAAAGCACCACAAACGATTATGTTAGGTCACCACCAAGCCACAGAAAAACACAGCCATTTTTTTCCAGCCAAAGATAGGACTCACAAAAAGCACAAATAGATTAAATTAATCACTAACCTTTGATGATCTTCATCGGATGACACTCATGGGACTTCATGTTACACAATACACGTATGTTTTGTTTGAAAAAGTTCATATTTATATATTTTTTAAATCTACATTTACATTGGCGCGTTACTACGTTCAGTAGTTCCAAAAACATCCAGTGATTTTCCATAGCCACATCAATTTACGGAAATACTCATCATTAAATGTTGATGAAAATACAAGTGTTACACATGGAATTATAGATGTACTTCTCCTTAATGCAACCGCTGTGTCAGATTTTAAAAAAGCTTTACGGAAAAAGCAAACCATGCTATAATCTGAGAATGGCGCTCAGAAAACAAATAAATATATCAGCCATGTTGGAGTCAACAGAAATCAGAAATAACATTATAAATATTCACTTACCTTTGATGATCTTCATCAGAATGCACTCCCAGGAATCCTGGTTCCACAATAAATGTTTGATTTGTTCGATAATGTTCATAATTTATGTCCAAATAGCTACGTTTGTTAGGTCGTTTAGTACACAAATCCAAACGTGCATGCAGGTCCAGCCGAACGTCGGACAAAAAGTTCAAAAAGTTACATTCCAGGTCTTAGAAACATTTCAAACTAAGTATAGAATCAATCTTTAGGATGTTTTTATCATAAATCTTCAATAACATTCCAACCAGAGAATTCCTATGTCTGTAGAAAAGCAATGGAACGCAGGTCGCTCTCATGTGAAATGCGCGTGACTCTCTGCCAGATCACTGACACATTCCCCTCTCTTTCGGCCTCACCTCACAGTAGAAGCCTGAAACAAGTTTCTAAAGACGGTTGACATCTAGTGGAAGCCTTAGGAAGTGCAACTTGACCCATATCCCACTGTGTTTTCGATTGGGGCTGAGTTGAAAATCAACCAACCTCAGATTTCCCACTTCCTGTTTGGATTTTTCTCAGGTTTTTGCCTGCTATATGAGTTATGTTATACTCACAGACATCATTCAAACAGTTTTAGAAACTTCAGTGTTTCCTATCCAAATGTACATATATTAGCAACTGGATTTTTTTCTCAGGTTTTTGCCTGCCATATGAGTTATGTTATACTCACAGACATCATTCAAATAGTTTTAGAAACTTCAGAGTGTTTTCTATCCAAATGTACATATATTAGCAACTGGGACTGAGGAGCTGGCCGTTTACTCTGGGCACATCTGGGCACCTTATTCATCCAAGCTACTCAATACTGCCCCCAGCCTAAGAAGTTAAACAGCATGATCATCATTACACAGGTCCACCTTGTGCTGGGGACAAGAGTAGCTGAATACGTACCTTGGCAGCAGCTAATGATGTCAACGTTGTGAACAGAGTTCCCCTTGGTGGTGATGGGGTTATGGTATGGGCAGGCATAAGCTACAGACAAGTGAAATTTATCGATGGCAATTTGAATGCACGGAGATACATGACACGATCCTGAGGCCCATTGTCCTGTCATTCATCCGCCGCCATCACCTCATGTTTCAGAATGACAACGCACAGCCCCATGTCGCAAGATTCTGTACACAATTGAAAGTGCTGAAAATGTCCCAATTCTGTGGCCTGCATACTCAGACATGTCTCCCTTTGAGCATGTTCGAGATGGTCTGGTACGACGTGTACGGCCGCTTGTTCCAGTTCCCTCTTATATCCAGGAATTTCGCACAGACATTGAAGAGTGGGTTAACATTCCAGATGCCACAATCAACAGCCTGAATAACTCTATGTAAAGGAGACGTGTCCCAGAGGAGGCAGTAGCAGCTACCCACTTCTCCAGTGCTTAATGTGTAAATTGGGAGGTCCTGGAACCAAAACTGAGCCCGAGAGCATTGATCTGGGGGTCTCTGAGGTACCAGAACACATTAAATAAAATACCTTTATAATATTGCATTCATTATCATGGCTTTTGCGAACTGGCATATTATAATTGTTTTATTTGATTTAACTAGGCAAGTCAGTTAAGAACCAATTCTTATTTACAGTGACGGCCTACCCGTACCAAACCCGGACAATGCTGGACCAATTGTGCGCCGCCCTATTGGACTGCCAATCACAGCCAGATGTGATACAGACAAGCTCTCTCTTGCTTTACTTTGTAAAACTGTGCAGTTTGCTCAATAGGCCTATTTGGAAGTTGATAACTTGGTAACACACAAACAGACTAGTATTTTATTTTCAGCAGGATCCATTTGCTTTGCAACCTGTGTTTTCCAGTGATTGGATTAGAAATATTGCTAAAGGCCTGTTTTGGCTGTATGCTGTTAACTAACAGATTTGCCACATGTTCCTGACTGTAGAAATGCCTTGTGATTTGGCTACACACAATCCACAACTAGGGCTATTTTATTTAAATTAGCTATTGATCCTCTGTAGCTAAATACTCCTGGTGTTGTATTGGGAATGATTTAGTTTCTTTCTGAACAGACTGCAGAGTCCCGCAGCACCTCAACACACTTCCCACAGCTATTATTCTATCAGGAAATAAATGAAGAAGTGCAATGCTGGAGAGATGAGTTGTCGGCTCATGTCTATAACAACACAGAGAGGGAGAGAGATCATAGAAAGTGAATCTCATTTTAGTTTTAGCTCATTTAGCTCTGATTGCTTTTATCAGGAGTTTTACATTGCAAACAGGATAAATTATTTTTCACGCCACGAGGTACCTGATCCTGCCAAATGGGTTACCGGAACGAAAGACTACAAAACTGAGAGGTGCCGGAAGATCTGGCTCAAATTAAGCGCCGCCCTTCTCGTATAATGGGGTAGGGATATCCCAAGAATCCCTGAGTGCATGGATGGTTGCACCGAATATTTTTTTTTTAAAATAATTAAACCAAGATAGACCACAGCCAGGTGAGTCATAGTGGGCAGAGCCAAGCACGAGCTAGCAAGATCCTATTGGCGCGTCCGTGCGCACAATTTATGGTAGGGAATGCCTCCTCTGTGAAGAGCTCGTGTGCAATAACTCAATTCGCCTTTGCGTAAAAATAAATAAAAACATTTGCAATGGGTAAAGTCTACAAAACTTAGTCCACTCTGTTCATAACAGATTTTAGTTTGGGGAACTGTATTAAGATCAGATGTTTCATTGATTAGAACATTTGCAGAATGTCGGACAATATCCATCTAGTTCCATCTTCTCCCACTCTTCAGCGGGCCCTCTCACTGCCATATTTGTAGTGAAAATGCTAAGGGATTCTTCACATTTATACATCTGGTGAAATATCTGTCTCATTGTTCTATCTGTGGCTGCACTGTGGTAGTGGGGGAACAGGAAGTTCAGGGCAGACACACAACATTCTTCAGAATAACGAAAACGCCAGAACTCTAATGTTTAGAACATAACATTTGTGTCATTTTCTATGTATTACTTTAGGTATGTAATAGCAGGTTTAAACTTCCTATTATCGGAAGAACATATCATACCATGCGAGGTAACATCCGTTAAGGTATTAACACGTTTGATTTGTTATTTTTGTGTCAAACCAAGTGAACGTGAAACTATTTTAAGTCACACAGGTAGAAACTTTGGGTTTGTCTGAATGGATGTACATAATTGCTTCATGGTAATTTAATAAAAATATATTTATTTTACATTTCTGAGTTTGTTTAGCATGTTATTGGTTTTGTATAAAATTCACGAGTTGGTAAAATGGCGGTGCCCACTCAGTCTGTGTTAACGGACTTCAGTGCAGGTACAGAGACACAATTTCATAGTTGCTCTACTGTTTTGAAGCTGAATGTAATGATTATCAGTTTTCTACATGTGTACTAATATTCAGACACATTGTTGTTTCTATCTCATCTATAAATGTTACTATGGTGTGAACGGAAACACTATTTGATTTTTATGTAAAATAATACAGTGAAGACAAGGTTATTCAGGAAAATAGTACATAGTGCTGCCTGAAACATACTGCGACCTTGTACTAAATGGTTTTTGTCATTTCTGCATTTATGTGAATTTGGGTAATTTACTATAGATCATGTTTTGACTCATTTTAAAGTGTGTACTTTTTAATTAATTAATGTTTTGTTGTCAATGCTTAGCTACCAGATCTATTGAAATGAGATCCGTGCTTGACTTGGACAGGAACTCACCGGAGCTGAGTACCGTCACCTCCAATGTTTACTGTTTGAGCTCATGTTCCTCTTATAGAATATTAGCTCAACAGTATTGTGGAGCTCCTGTACCTAAATATAAACAATATTTTTAGAGAATAAAGAAAGTCTTGACAGTTCTGGCACTAACTTTTGTGTCCGTTTCTCTTTATTAATACTGGCCAACTCAGATTAAGTCTGAGGCCGGTAACATCAACAGTGAGGACAAACCCAGCCTGCCTCTCTCCTTCTACACTGAGTCCAAACCTACAGTCACTGGGTCCTGATTGTGACAGTAGAGCCCAGTTTTTACAGCAGGGTCCAGAGATGGCATCAGTGCTGCACCTAAATATATTTTTTGAGAATAAAGAAAGTGCCAGAACTGTCAAGACAATAACTTTTGAAAAAAACAGTACAGGCACCTATTTCAGTCCAAGTCAAGCACTGAATTAGATAATTGAACAAGAAGGAAAATATTTAATAGAGAGTAAAGAAAGTGCCGGAACTGTCAAGACAACTTTGTGTCTGTTTCTCATTGTTACTACAGGACGACTAGAATTATGTCTGAGGCCGGTAACATCAACAGTGAGGACAAACCCAGCCTGCCTGTCTCATTCCACACTGAGTCAAACCTACAGTCACTGGGTCCTGATTATGACAATGGAGCCCAGTTTTCTCTGCAGGATCCAGAGATGGCATCAGTGAAGCTGGAAGACTGCAGTCAAACACTGGAGCTGAATGTCAACATTAAAGATGAAGAAGAGGAGGAGAAGATTAGGAAATCTGTTTCTCATGGTAAGAGCAGGTTCTATCTATCCAAGTTTGTTGTTCGTTCCAACTTCCCACTGTGCATGAAAGGTTGCAGTAGAACTATTTCAATGAAAAGGTAGCTGTTATTTCATGCTAATGACACTTGCATGGGGTTGACACCAGTATTGTCAGCATTTGTTTTATTCACTGTGCTATCTAGAGTGTTCAGGGAGTAGAATAAAGAAATTAAGTTGACAAACTGCCTGTGTTTTAAAGTTCTAACCCTTGAAATGAGTCTGTGTAGTTACTAACCCTTGTGATAGTGAGTAGAGGATGATATGAAATTAGTCTGTGTAGTTACTAACCCTTGTGATAGTGAGTAGAGGATGATATGAAATTAGTCTGTGTAGTAACTAACCCTTGTGATAGTGAGTAAAGGATGACAAGCCCCTTTTTAGCTTTCATCTCTTACCCACTTTTAGAATAGTTTTATTCCCTGTATTGTACAGCCTACTGATATGAATACATATGTCACCCGGTACAGACAGAAGAGGACCGGCCACCCCTTTGGGCCTGGTTCCTCTCTAACTTTGTTCCAAGGTTCCTGCTTTCTAGGGAGTTTTTCCTGGCCGCTGCTTCTACATCTGCATTGCTTGTTCTTTGGGGATTTTAGGCTGGGTTTCTGTGAAGTACTTTGTGACAACTGCTGATGTAAAAAGGGCTTCATAATATTGATTTGATTGACATGTGTATCACACCAACTGACTGGTTCTTCTGATGTTGTTCACACAGGAGACCATGTTGAGACATTCTCTACATCCAGAGAGAAACAGCAGGAAGATCACAGAGCTAAGAGGTCTCACCACTGTCCACATTGTGAGGAGATTTTCCCAATTCTATCAAAGCTAAAAATACACTTAAAAATACACACAGGAGAAAATCTTTATTCCTGCGCTGACTGTGGAAAATGCTTCACAACGTCAACTGAGCTAAAAGTTCATCAGAGAACACACACGGGAGAAAAGCTTTACTCCTGCTCTGATTGTGGGGTGAGTTTCTCTCGACTGGGCCACTTAAAAAGACATGAACATATACATACAGGAGAGAAGCGTTACTCCTGCTCTGACTGTGGGAAGAGTTTTTCTCGACTGGACCTCTTAAAAAAGCATGATCTTATACATACAGGAGAGAAACCTTACTTCCTGACTGTGGAAGGAGTTTTTCTCTGAGCCATTTAAAAAACATGAACTTATACATACAGGAGAGAAGCCTTACCCCTGCTCTGACTGCTTCCAACATCAGCTCAGCTAAAAGTTCATCAGAGAACACACACAGGTGAGAAGCTGTACTCCTGCTCTGACTGTGGAAAGATTTTCTCTCAACTGGGCCACTTAAAAAGACACAAACATATACATACAGGAGTGAATACTTATGCCTGCTCTAACTGTGTGAAATGCTTCATTACATCAACTGATCTAAAAGTTCATCAGAGAACACACACAGGTGAGAAGCCTTACTCCTGCTCTGACTGTGGAAAGAGTTTCTCTCTACTGGGCAACTTAAAAAGACATGAACGTATACATACAGGAGTGAAGCCTTACTCCTGCTCTGATTGTGGAAAGAGTTTCTCTCAAATGGGCCAGTTGAAAAGACACCAAGCTAACCATAAAGGAGAGAAGACTTACCATTTGTAATGTGGCAAGAGTAACTCAAGTGAAAGTCACCAAGTAAAATACTACTTGTGTAAAAAGTTGAAATTATTTGGTTGTATCAAAAGTAGAAGTATGAATCATTTCAAATTCCTTAAATTAACCTCTGGGTGTCCCTAAACCGGAACGGTTGTTGCTAACGTGCGCTAATGTGACTAGAATGACGTTGAATCCAACAGCCAACTTTCCGGGACATAGACATGTCTTATATGGGCAGAAAGCTTAAATTCTTGTTAATCTAACTGCGGTCACCAATTTAACAGTAGCTGTTACAGTGAAAAAAATACCATGCTATTGTTTGAGGAGAGTGCACGACAATAAAATAACTTATCACGGCAACTGGTTTGATATATTCACCTCTGAAGGTAAATAATGTACTTACATTCAGTAATCTTGCTCTGATATGTCATCCTGAGGGTCCCACAGATAAAATGTAGCATAGAATACATTTTCATGTTCAACTGTAGGAACTGGGTTCTACATTTTGAACCCCTGCTGTCTCTGGCTCCACACCCACCCCACCCAGCCATCAAGATGTGTGAAGGTTAGTGTATAAGCTAATGATCCGTCATGTATGACATTTCTGGGAGTGTGTAAACTTCATTTATTTAATACCATAGCATTTGTATATGTTCTCTATAGTTATGTACTTAAATGACCAATTCGGCACATTTGGGCAAATTCCTGGCAGACTTGATACAGTCCAGTAATGTAATTCTTCACTGCATCAGTCAAACTGTGCACACACACACTGCTGCCATCTGGTGGCCAACATCTAAATTACATCTAGACTCCTTTCTGAAAGTATGGCCTTTCTCTTGCTTTTCAAAGATGATAGAAAATAAAAAACACAGTTTTTTTTGCTTGTATTATCTTCTACCAGATCTAATGTGTTATTCTCCTACATTAATTTCACATTTCCACAAACTTCAAATTGTTTCCTTTTAAACTGTCTCAAGAATATGCATGTATTTGCTTCAGGTGCTGAGCTACAGGCAGTTAGATTTGCGTATGTCATTTTAGGTGAAAATGTCACCAAAAAAAATGGGTACGATCCTTGAGCTTTTTAAGTGAACCAGACGACACAATTGTGTTGTTTTTTTATATTGCAGATAGCCAGGGGCACACTCCAGCACCATTTACAAACGGAGCATTTGTGTTTAGTGAGTGCGCCAGATCAGAGGCCGTGGGGAGGACCAGGGATGTTATCTTGATAAGTGCATGAATTGGACTATTTTCTGTCATGCTAATCATAAAAAAATGTAATGAGTACTTTTGGGTGTCAGGGAAAATGTATGGAGTAAAAAGTACAATTTGGGCGTTGGAATTTGGTGAAATAAAAGTAAAAATTGTCAAAAATATTACATTACATACATTTTCTTGAGGAATTTTTGGGAAGTAAAAGTTGTCAAATATAAATAGTAAAGTGCAGATACCCCCAAAAAACGACTTAGGTAAAAACTAAGTACTTTACACCACTGCATGCATCCATGCCGTGTGTCAGCATTGCAGGCTGGTGGTGGGGTGTGTTTTCAGGGCACCATTTGAATGCAACAAGATATCTAAACATCATTGCCAATCAGGTGCCTCCCTTCATGGCAGCAGTTTATCCATCTGCAAGTTGTTTTCTTCAGCAGGATTATGCCACAAGGCTTGTCCATGAATGGTTCCAAGAACAGCTCACTGAATTCACTGTAATTATGCATCTGTGGGAGGAGATGAAACGAGCTATTCAGAGTAGAGATCCACTCCCAGCCAACTTGACATAATTGTGTGAAGCATTGGAGTCAACATGGGTCAGCGTCCCTGTGGAACACTCAACACCTTTGACAGTCTATGCCGTGACGAATTGGGGATGTTCTGAGGACAAAGGGGGGTGCAACTCAATATTAGGAAGGTGTTTCTGATGTTTTGTACTCTGTGTATATCAGAAAAGATGGTGTGATTAGTTTGGGTGGATTATTTTATATTACTAAATTACCTTTGTTCAATGATAAATGTAGAGCTTGTATGTATATTATATATTTTTTAGTGTTTCCTGTTTGACCCCAGGAAGAGTAGCTGCTGGGGATCCTAATAAAATACTAAATGTATCAGATATTAATGACGTGTTGATCAGTTTTCACCATTAGTATTTTAATGAACGTTTCATTCAGTGTGTTTCTATGGGATATAGTAGATATAGTAGTAAAGGACAAATTCTGTATTTTATCAAATAATTTTTAATCATGTTTATACCTAATGTCCTAAAATACTAAATGAATGATCTAAACAATCCATGGTACGACCTTAAAACCATCCCATATGTCAGCATAGTATTGTAATGCATTATTAGTCTTTTCATGGTGCAAATGTCCAGGGACGGCATTACAACCACGATCCAGTAATGACCCAGTTACTATTGGGGGAATGGAACCAGAGAGGAAGCTTGTGTTACCTTTCTCTACACCACTACAGTATTCATTTCAACAGATGTCGTGGAAATTTCCTTAATTACCAACTGATGAGAGAGCAAATCACACACGAGTCAGAGTTATGCTTAATCTTCACCTTTAATAATAATTAAGCTTTTGCAATAGCATTTTGACTTTCAACACTTCAGTATCTCTACTGAACAGTTGAGTGCTCTACATAATGGCAAATGGGATCCTTTATAGCAAAGATCCACCCCCCCTAGACGATATGACAAAACACAGGTCTTAGGAACTTACACAAAGAAAGACTTTACTTCAGAGAGGAGTATCCCCTCGTCAGACAGAGTGGGCTATAAATGATCGTTCAGTTTGGTCTCCTAAACAAAGCTCTTATCTCGTCCTTGGTACAAAATTGTACCAAGACATTACCCCCGCCCTATGATGTACATCAAATTGTCATTTAGAACCAATTCTAAATACAACCAATCAGAGGACAAACTCACGGAGAGGAGAGTGACCCTATAGGTCAACAAAGAGGGAGCATAGAATGATTCCAGACACTGTCACCCTCCTTTCCCCGATGAGAAAAGTAGGGAGTCACTGGCACACAGAAAAGATATGTTTACACATGATGACCCCTTGACCTCTCCCCTCTCTGCGGCCCATGCAACTTAGTCCTGACATAGAACAGATAACTGCCAATGGCCACCACTATAGTACAACAAAATACATTCTTATGAGAAATAACTCATAAGCATATCATGAAAATAAAACATCTTATCTATGTTACCCAACTAATTCTGATCATTCCACAACACAGACCTTTTCCACGACCCATTGTTAGAGCTCAATATACACCCAGGACTATATTGAGGGTCAGACTGTTGTAATGCCCAGTTGATTATGTAAATAGTATTGGAGAACTCTGGTATTGATGGTCCATTTGAGGGTGAGTCATTGATATGAATGTTTAGAGTGAAAGAGCTGTGACCTCACCTGTGATGGTCCACATCTACCAGAACCTTTCCTAGTGGGTTAGTAAACACCACAGCATTTTAGGAAGCCATTGTTCAAAATGTGATCATACACACAGTAACAATGGGAGGGGGTGTGGCCTGCATAAGGGAGGAGGTTGATCTCAGACAGAGTTGACAGGTTAACAGTGAGGACAAACCCAGCCTGCCTCTCTCCTTTCGCACTGCCTTCAAAACAGATTCTAAACCTACAGTCACTGGGTCCTGATTGACAGTGGAGACTTGTTGCACTGCAGGATCTAGAGATGGCATCACTGGACAGGTCTCCATTGGGCCAAGTCTACAACAAAAACATTTAGCAAAACAATCATTGCAACGTGATGGAAACGACAGATACAGGAGACATTTTTCTAAAGATCCACAAATGTTTTATCTGTTCGAACAGCAGCAGGAAAACATTGAAGAACCACAGTGCAATGCTGCGAAGGTGTAAGAATGGCGCTGCCAAAATCAGAGACTCATCTCCTGAGTAAACACCACAAATCGTGCGCACGTACCTCATCCCCTGAATACAAACCAAGTCATTTTACATACAGGACTTCAAACTGTAAAATAGATATAATATTTTGAATCATCACACCTTTTGCTGTGTACTGCAGTGTTTTCCCATCCTGATCCAGGGGATCCATAGAGGTGAGCTGTTTTGTTTTTGCCCGAACACTCACACACTGGATTCAACTAATCAACTCAAGCCTTTGAACTGAATAAGGTATGTGAGTGCGAGGGCAAAAACACACATGTACACCCTTTGGGACCAGGATTGGGGAACACTGCTGTACTGAAAGTCCTCCATCTTCAGAACTTCACTGTTGACATGCACATTATTGGGATTGTATACAGGGTGAAGAAACCAAGGTGGACATTTGTAATTTGATTGAACTATCCCTTAAATTACAGTTCCTTTGGAGTTACATTTAGTTAGAGGTGCATTTTCTCTAAGCCTGTGCTATAAATAAACATTTCATATTCCTAGGTCTAGTACAATGGGAAAACATATTGTTGCTGTATTTTTTTCAATGTACTACAATCTTACATTTTTGTAAGGGCTGTTCGTCACATTGGGGTGCTGCTGCAGGTTCTCTGCGTCTCTTGACCATGTCAGGCAGGCCGGGCACAAAGCTCAAGATGCCTCTCCACTTCCCTCCATTAGTTATTTATCAAGCTGATAACACATCTCTCCCGACAGACACAAGCAAAACCTCTTGCATAAATGTAGCAGCTATACACCTAATCATTAGTGATCTGACATGCTGTATTGCATGGAAACTGTAGGCTACTAACAACAACAGCTACATAGTCTAGTTTACTATGGTCCTGTCCCTCTGACCAGGGTAAACAAAGTGGTCATGTTGTGTTTATACAGTATGTCACTTCAGTTTATTTCATTTAATTAAATACATGAGAAAAAAAGTGGCTGCCCAGCATGAATTCATGTACAAACATTATTTTTCATTACATTCTTGTCATTTAGCAGATGTTTGTATCCAGAGCGACTTACAGGACAAATAAGAGTTAATTGACTTGCTCAAGGGCACAATGCCAGATTTTTCACCTAGTCGGCTTGGGATTCAAACCAGCAACCTTTCAGTTACTGGCCCAACACTCTTAACCGCTAGGCTACCTGCCAGCAGATCAATCAACTTCAATACAGATATTCAAATACATTCATCATCAATGACTACAATAATGAATCTAGTATTAAGATACAATTTCATAAACACAAGTAGTCGATTCATAGATTGTTTATCATTAAACAAAGTTGTTTAGCAATATAAAATAATCCACCCAAACTAAAGCTGAAAACTGATCAATCAGACCATCTTTATCTGATATACACAGTGTGTACAAAACATTAGGAACACCTTCCTAATAGAGTTACACCCCCTTTATCCTCAGAACATCCTCAAATCGTCAGGACATGGACTGTCCAAGGTGTTGTGTGCGGTTCACAGGAAGCTGATCCATTTTGACGCTAATGCTTCCTACAATTGTGTCAAGTTGGCTGGGAGTGTATCAACTCTGAATAGTTCGTTCCATTTCCTCCCACAGATGCACAATTACAGTGAATTCAGTGTAATGTTATTGGAACCATTCCTGGACAAGCCTTGTGGCATAATCCTGTTGAAGAAAACAACTTGCAGATGGATAAACTGCTGCCATGAAGGGAGGCACCTGATTGACAATGATGTTTAGATATCCTGTGGCATTCAAACATTTCTCAGCTTTTATCAAGAGGCCCAATGTGTGTCCTGAAAACACACCCCAACCATCACACCACCAGCCTGCAGTGCTGACACACAGCATGGAGGCATGAAGGGGTGTAAACTACTTTTGGGGGGGTATCTATACTTTACTATTAATATTTTGTGCAACTTTTACTTTTATTTCACAAATTCCTAAAGTAAATAATGTACTTTTTACTCCAAACATTTCCCCTGACACCCAAAAGTATTCCTTAATTTTTTTTCTGATTAGCATGACAGAAAATGGTCCAATTCATGCACTTATCAAGATAACATCCCTGGTCCTCCCTACTGCCTCTGATCTGGCGGACTCACTAAAAGAGAACATCCCTGGTCCTCCCTACTGCCTCTGATCTGGCGGACTCACTAAACAGAAACATCCCTTTGGTCCTCCCTGGCCCTGGCTATCTGGCGGACTCACTAAACACAAATGCTTTGTTTGTAAATGGTGATTGGCCCCTGGCTATAAGTAATATAGTAATATAAAAAAACACAATTGTGCCATCTAGTTCGCTTAAAAACCTCTTTCCAAGGAAAATGTAAGGTTCAGTTCTTTGTGTGTTCTCTTTACAGTCAGATCAGTGACAAGGCTTCTCTCCTTTGTTTACCTTGGTGTCTTTTAAGATGCCCAGTTGAGAGAACCTCTTTCCATAGTCTGAGCAGGAGTAAGGCTTCTCTCCTGTGTGTACGCGTTCATGTGTTTTTAAGTGGCCCAGTTGAGAGAAACTCTTTCCACAGTCAGAGCAGGAGTATGGCTTCTCTCCTGTGTGTGTTCTCTGATGAACTTTTAGCTCAGCTGATGTTGTGAAGCATTTTACACAGTCAGAGCAGCAGTAAGGCTTTACTCCAATATGTCTACGTTCATGTCTTTTTAAGTGGCTCAGTCGAGAGAAACTCTTTCCACAGTCAGAGCAGGAGTAAGGCTTCTCTCCTGTGTGTGTTCTCTGATGAACTTTTAGCTCAGCTGATGTTGTGAAGAATTTTACACAGTCAGAGCAGGAGTAAGGCTTCTCTCCTGTATGTATACGTTCATGTGTTTTTAAGGTGCCTGGTAGAGAGAAACTCTTTCCACAGTCAGAGCAGGAGTAAGGCTTCTCTCCTGTATGTATACGTTCATGTCTTTTTAAGTTGCCCATTTGATAGAAACTCTTTCCACAGTCAGAGCAGGAGTAAAGCTTCAATCCTGTATGTAGACGTTCATGTGTTTTTAAGTGGGAAAGTTGAGAGAAACTAATTCCACAGTCAGAGCAGACGTAAGGCTTCTCTCCTGTGTGTGTTCTCTGATGATCTTTTAGCTCAGCTGATGTTGTGAAGCATTTTACACAGTCAGAGCAGGAGTAAGGCTTTACTCCAATATGTCTACGTTCATGTCTTTTTAAGTGGCCCATTTGAGAGAAACTCTTTCCACAGTCAGAGCAAGAGTACGGCTTCAATCCTGTATGTATACGTTCATGTGTTTTTAAGTGGGAAAGTTGAGAGAAACTAGTTCCACAATCAGAGCAGAAGAAAGGCTTCTCTCCTGTGTGGGTTCTCTGATGATCTTTTAGCTCAGCTGATGTTGTGAAGCATTTTACACAGTCAGAGCAGGAGTAAGGCTTCACACCAATATGTCTACGTTCATGTGTTTTTAAGTGGCCCAGTCGAGAGAAACTCTGTCCACAGTCAGAGCAGGAGTAAGGCTTCTCTCCTGTATGTATACGTTCATGTGTTTTTAAGTTGCCCAGTAGAGAGAAACTCTTTCCACAGTCAGAGCAGGAATAAGGCTTCACTCCAGTGTGCACTCTCTGATGAACTGCCAAAGCTCCTGGTGTTGTGAATCTCTTCCCACAGTCAGTACAGGAATAGGGATTCTCTCCAGTGTGTATTTGTAGGTGTGTTTTTAGCTTTGATAGAAATGGGAAAATCTCCTCACAATGTGGGCAGTGGTGAGACCTCTTAGCTCTGTGATCTTCCTGCTGTTGCTCTCTAGATGTAGAGAATGTCTCAACATGGTCTCCTGTGTGAACAACATCAGAACAACCAGTCAGTTGGTGTGACATACATGTCAATCAAAAGTATATATTATGAAACCTTTTTACATCAGCAGTTGTCAGAAAGTGCTTCACAGAAACCCAGCCCAAAATCCACAAAGAGCAAGCAATGCAGATGTAGAAGCACAGTGGCCAGGAAAAACTCCCTAGAAAGCAGGAACCTTGGAAGAAATGTAGAGAGGAACCAGGCCCAAATGGGTGGCCAGTCCTCTTCTGTCTGTACCGGGTGACATATGTATTCATATCAGTAGGCTGTACAATACAGGGGAATAAAACTATTCTAAAAGTGGGATAAGAGATAAAAGCTTGTCAAACTAAGGGGTTAGTAACTCACCATCCATCTTACTATCACAAAGGTTAGTAACTACACAGACTAATTTCATAGAACTTTAAAACACTGCCAGTTTGTCTACTTCACTTCTTTAGTCTACACTCTGATCACTCCAGACAGCCAAGTGAATAAAACAAATGCTGGAAATAATAGTGTCAAACCATGCAAGTCTCAGTAGCATGAAATAACATCTACCTTCTCAATGAAACAGTTCTACAGCAACTTTTCATACACAGTGGAAAGTTGGAACCAACAACAAACTTAGTTAGATAGAACCTGCTCTTACCATGAGAAACAGATGTCCCAATCTTCTCCTCCTCTTCTTCATCTTTAATGTTGACATTCAGCTCCAGTGTTTGACTGCAGTCTTCCAGCTTCACTGATGCCATCTCTGGATCCTGCAGTGCAAACTGGGCTCCACTGTCACAATCAGGACCCAGTGACTGTAGGTTTGGACTCAGTGTGGAAGGAGAGAGGCAGGCTGGGTTTGTCCTCACTATTGATGTTACCGGCCTCAGACTTAATTCTAGTCGTCCTGTAGTAACAATGAGAAACAGACAAAAAAAACAAAAAAAGTGAGTCTTGACAGTTCTGGCACTTGCTTTATTTTCAAAAAATATACATAAAAATATATTTATTTTTGTTAAATTATCTAATTCAGTGCTTGACTTGGACTGAAATAGGTGCCGATACTCAGCTCCGGTGAGCTGAGGACTGATCTCAGTTCAATAGATCTGGTAGCTAAGCATTGACAACAAAACATGAATTAACTCACATTAGACAAAGTACACGCTATAAATTAGGCTACGCAACGTAACTGAATCTATAGTAGATTTCCCACATTCAGTACTAGCTCGTGCTTGGCTCTGCCCCCTATGACTCATCTGTTCCCATTGGACACAACTGGCTGTGGTCGGTCTTGGTTTGGTGCAACCATCGTTGCATTCAGGGATCCTTGTGATGGCCCTACCTCATTATACGAGAAGGGCGGCACTTAATTTGAGCCAGATCTTCCAGCACCTCTCAGTTTTGCAGTCTTTCGTTCCAGAACCCATTTGCCAGGATCAGGTAGCCTCCCTCTTGACATGAAAAAGTATTTCATCACGCAAAAATCTGCATAAAAGCAATCAAGAGTAATTACATTTGGATTCCTCTGTAATTATCATGCCCCATAAAAAAACATGCCTGATGTTCTAAGAATGTATTGATGTTGGGCCGAACCAGGTTTATGGTTTGTGCAACATTGTAGCCTATTTAGGCCAAGGTGTGGCCATTACGGTGGTGAGAGAGAAGCACACCTGTATCTCTCACAGAACTAAAATGAGATTCACTTTCTATGATCTCACTCCCTCTCTGTGTTGTTATAGACGTGAGCCGGAAACTCATCTCTCCAGCATTGCACTTCTTCATGTATTTCCTGATAGAATAATAGCTGTGGGAAGTGTGTTGAGGTGCTGCAGGACTCTGCAGTCTGTTCAGAAAGAAACTAAATAATTCCCAATACAACACCAGGACTATTTAGCTACAGAGGATCAATAGCTAATTTAAATAAAATAGCCCTAGTTGTGGATTGTGTGTAGCCAAATCACAAGGCATTTCTACAGTCAGGAACATGTGGCAAATCTGTTAGTTAACAGCATGCAGCCAAAACAGGCCTTTAGCAATATTTCTAATCCAATCACTGGAAAACACAGGTTGTAAAGCAAATGGATCCTGCTGAAAATAAAATACAAGTCTGTTTGTGTGTTTCCAAGTTATCAACTTCCAAATAGGCCTATTGAGCCAACAGCACAGTTTTACAAATGAAAGCAAGAGATAAGCTTTTGTCTGGTGAGTGAGCTGCACATCATTGGGTGAGTCAGTGAAACTGGAAAGCTTGTTTAGGACCCCCTCATATTGTACAATGTGTTTCTCCTCACACCTGGCCTAGACTATTGATGGATTAGAGACAAGATCGTTTATATTGACCTCAGATTCTCAGTTTGTCAGTGTCAAAGTAGTCTGTCATTTTGGTCATTTGTGAGGTATTAAAAAATGTTCTTCAAAAGTCCCCAGTCATCTAAAATGATGTAGAACTGCATGAAATCTGTTTATAAAAGGACACATTTTTCCAGGACTCCAGGCTACAATAAATGTACTTCATGTGTGTAACTTCTGTAACTTCTGTATTTAATGTGTTCTGGTACCTCGGAGACCCGCAGGTCACCCTCTCGGGCTCAGTTTTGGTTCCAGCACCTCCCAATTTACACATTAAGCACTGGAGAAATTGGTAGCTGCCGCTGCCTCCTCCGGCACACATCTCCTTTACATAGAATTTGCGAGGATGTTGATTTTGGCCTTTGGAATAGACCACAACACCTGAACAGGATCGATACATCCGAACATCACACCTGCTAGACAGGAATGTCAGTGTTTTGCCATGGCCAGCGAAGAGCCCGGATCTCAATCCCATTGAGCAGGTCTGGGACCTGTAGGATCGGAGGGTGAGGGATAGGACCATTCCCCCAGGAAATGTCCGGGATCTTGCAGGTGCCTTGGCGGAAGAGTGGGGTAACATCTCACAGCAAGAACTGGCAAAACTGGTGCAGTCCATGAGGAGATGCACTGCAGTACTTAATGCAGCTGGTGGCCACACCAGATACCGACTGTTACTTTTGATTTTGATCCTCCCCCCTTTGTTCAGGGACACATTATTCTATTTCTGTTAGTCACATGTCTGTGGAACTTGTTCAGTTTGTCTGTTGTTGAATCTTGTTATTTTACATACAAATATTTACACGTTAAGTTTGCTGAAAATAAATGCAGTTGACTGTAAGAGGATGTTTCTTATTTTGCCGAGTTTATTTTTACCATGTTAGCTCAGGGATTCGATCCAGCAACCTTTCGATTACTGGCCCATCTCTCCAACCACTAGGCTACCTGTACGTAATTCATATCAGTAGGCTGCGCAATACAAAAGGGGAATAAAACTAATCTAAAACAATCTCACAAGTCATGAAAATGATGAGCCATATCATCCTCCACTCACTATCACAAAAGGGTTAGAAACTACACAGAATCATTTCATAGAATTTAAAAACACTGTCAGTTTTACTACACTTCTTCAGTCTACTCTCTGATCACTCCAGATCGCCCAGTGAATAAAACCAATGCTGGCAATACTGGTGTCAAATCATGCAAGTCTCAGTAGCATGAAATAACATCTACCTTCTCACTGAAACAGTTCATCATGAAACAGTTCTACTGCAACTTTTCATACACCGTGCGAAGCTGGAATGAACAACAAACTTAGTTAGATAGAACCTGCTCTTACCATGACTAACAGATGTCCCAATCTTCTCCTCCTCTTCTTCATCTTTAATGTTGACATTCAGCTCCAGTGTTTGACTGCAGTCTTCCAGCTTCACTGATGCCATCTCTGGATCCTGCAGTGAAAACTGGGCTCCACTGTCATAATCAGGACCCAGTGACTGTAGGTTTGAACTCAGTGTGGAAGGAGAGAGGCAGACTGGGTTTGTCCTCACTGTTGATGTTACCGGCCTCAGACATAATTCTAGTCGTCCTGTAGTAACAATGACAAACAGACACAAAGTTGTCTTGACAGTTCCGGCACTTTCTTTACTCTCTATGAAATATTTTTCTTATTGTTCAATTATCTAATTCAGTGCTTGACTTGGACTGAAATAGGTGCCTGTACTGTTTTTTCAATAGTTATTGTCTTGACAGTTCTGGCACTTTCTTTATTCTCTAAAAATATGGTTTATATTTAGGTGCAGCACTGATGCCATCTCTGGATCCTGCTGTAAAAACTGGTGTCAAACCATGCAAGTGTAAGTAGCATGAAATAACATCTACCTTCTCATTGAAACAGTTCATCATGAAATCCTGCCCTGCCTTTCTAAAGTCTTCGAAAGCCAAGTTAACAAACAGATCACCGACCATTTAGAATCCCACCGTACCTTCTCCACAATCTGGTTTCCGAGTTTGTCATGGGTGCACCTCAGCCACGCTCAGGGTCCTAAACAATATCATAACTGCCATCGATAAAAGACAGTACTGTGCAGCCGTCTTCATCTACCTGGCCAAGGCTTTCGACTCTGTCAATCACCGCATTCTTATCGGCAGACTCAACAGCCTTGGTTTCTCAAATGACTGCCTTGCCTGGTTCACCAACTACTTCTCCAATAGAGTTTAGTGTGTCAAATCGGAGGGCCTGTTGTCCGGGCCTCTGGCAGGCTCTATGGGGGTGCCACAGGGTTCAATTCTCGGGCCGACTCTTTTCTCTGTATATATCAGTGATGTCGCTTTTGCTGCTGGTGATTCTCTGATCCACCTCTACATAGACACCATTCTGTAAATTTCTTCCCCTTCTTTGGACACTGTGTTAACTAACCTCCAGGCGAGCTTCAATGCAACACAACTCTCCTTCCGTGGCCTCCAACTGCTCTTAAATGCAAGTAAAACTAAATGTATGCTCTTCAACAGATCACTGCCCACACCTGCCCGCCCGTCCAGAATCACTACTCTGGACGGTTCTGACTTAGAATATGTGGACAACTACAAATACCTAGGTGCCTGGTTAGACTGTAAACTCACATTAAGCATCTCCAAACCAAAAGTAAATCTAGAATCGGCTTCCTATTTCGCAACAAAGCCTACTTCACTCATGCTGAATAACATACCCCCGTAAAACTGACTATCCTACCCATCCTTGACTTCGGCAATGTCATTTACAAAATAGCCTCCAACGCTCTACTCAGCAAATTGGATGTAGTCTATCACAGTGTCATCTGTTTTGTCACCAAAGCCCCATATACTACCCACCACTGCGACCTGTATGCTCTCGTTGGCTGGTCCTCGCTTCATATTGGTCCCCAAACCCACTGGCTTCAGGTCATCTATAAGTCTTTGCTAGGTAAAGCCCCACCTTATCTCTGCTCACTGGTCACCATAGCAACACCCACCCATAGCACACGGTCCAGCAGGCATATTTCACTGGTCATCCCCAAAGCCAACTCCTCATTAGGCCGCCTGTCCTTCCAGGTCTCTGCTGCCAATGACTGGAACGAATTGCAAAAATCACTGAGGCTGGAGACATACCTCCCTCACTAACTTTAAGCATCAGCTGTCAGAGCAGCTTACCGATCACTGCACCTGTACACAGCCCATCTGTAAATAGCCCACCCAACTACCCCATCACCATATTTTTATTTATTTTTCCTATTTTGCACCCCAGTATCTCTACTTGCACATCTATCACTCCAGTGTTAATGCTAAGTTGTAATTATTTCGCCACTACAGCCTATTTATTGCCTTACCTCCCTAATCTTACTACATTTGCACACACAGCATATAGACTGTTCTATTGTGTTATTGAAGTACGTTTGTTTATCCCATGTGTAACTCTGTGTTGTTTTTGTCGAACCTGTGCTTACCACGAGAAACAGATTTCCCAATCTTCTCCTCCTCTTCTTCATCTTTAATGTTGACATTCAGCTCCAGTGTTTGACTGCAGTCTTCCAGCTTCACTGATGCCATCTCTGGATCCTGCAGTGCAAACTGGGCTCCACTGTCACAATCAGGACCCAGTGACTGTAGGTTTGGACTCAGTGTGGAAGGAGAGAGGAAGGCTGGGTTTGTCGTCACTGTTGATGTTACCGGCCTCAGACTTAATCTGAGTCGGTCTGTAGTAATAAAAAGAAACGGACACAAAAGTTAGTCCCAGAACTGCAAGACTTTCTTTATTATCTAAAAATATGATTTATATTTAGGTGTAGGAGCTACACAATACTGTTGAGCTAATATTCTATAAGAGGAACATGAGCTCAAACAGTAGAAATTTGAGGTGCCGTTACTCAGCTCTGGTGAACTGCTGTCCAAGACAAGAACTGATCTAATTTCAATAGATCAGCTAGGCATTGACAAAACATTAATTAATTCACACTAGACAAAGTATACACTTGAAATTAGGCTACACAACTGAAATGCAATTATTCTATAGTAGATTTCCTGAATTCACATAAATGCCTCAAAAAACATTTTGTACAAGATATGTTGTAGGCAGCACTATGTACCATTTTCCTGAATAACCGTCTTCATTGTATTATTCCAGTCAAAAACCAAAAGTATTTCCGTTCACACCATAGTAACATTTATAGATAGACAGATACAACTGAACGTCTCTGAATATTAGTACACATGTAGAAAACTGATCATCATTACATTTAGCTCCAAAACAGTAGCGCAACCGTAAAATTGTCTCTCTTGCACCCTCACTGCCTGCACTGAAGTGCGTTAATGCAGACCGAGGGGGAACCGCCATTTTACCATCTCGTGAATTTTACACAAAACCAAAAACGACATGTAAAACGAACCCAGAAATCTCAAATAGTTTGACCCTTTATGAAATTACCTTGAGAAAATTATAAACACCCACTCAGACTAACCCAAAGTCTATAACTATGTGACTTGTAAAAATAAAGTGATCACGTTCACTCACGCGGTTTGACACAAAAATACCACATAAAACCTTCATCAAACCTGATAATACCTTGACGTATTTGTTACCTAGCATATTATGACATGTTTTTTCGATATTATAACGTACTATTACATACCAGTAGTAATATATTTGAAACGGACACAGAAGTTGTCTCGACTGCACAATTCTGCCGTGTCCTTTATTCTGAAGAATGATGCGCGCCTGCGCGGAACTTCCTGTTCCCCCACAACCAGTTTCTCAACCCAGAGACGTAACAACGCGAGACTTCAGATAACGCTTGTGAAGCAGACCAAGCCTGGGTTTGACAAGTCAATGAGAGAAGTGAACAATTCTGATACTTTTGCAGCGTTTAATGGGGATCCTAATAAATACCTAAAATATTCCGTCGGCACATACTTGATACATGGCCATTATTTTATCAATGTCATAACTGCAGTGGTTTATTCACAATAGCTCTCACTGCGTATCACACATATCCCAGCATCACATCAGTAGGTATTGGAAATCTTCCAGTACATATGTGTCCATTACACATTTTGTAGTCGTCAGCTGGATGAGTGCACTATATATATATATGTGTGTCTGGGTCATTATACCCCATTAGACATGCACCTGTCTGGGGACTGACCATGACTGTTTATTTTTTAATCATTGTATGGCTCTAATGTTTCCATGTCCTAATATGAAACCAAACTAAAATTAGTGCAAGGCAAAAAGATAATGGTGGCTCAATGCCAGAGGGGATAATCATTAACATAAAGAGGAGTTTCTATGTGTGTGACGTAAAGATGAAACCTGTATAAAGAGTGTGGGCCAAGGCTGGAAAGTTAGTTTTTTTAACATTTTACACTTAAGTCATTTAGCAGACGCTCTTATCCAGAGCGACTTACAAATTGGTGCATTCACCTTATGACATCCAGTGGAACAGCCACTTTACAATAGTGCATCTAAATCTTTTAAGGGGGGTGAGAAGGATTACTTTATCCTAGTTGTTTTCATGAACAAGCAAGGCTGATATTACTCTGTAATAAAAGTATATTGGAACTCACAGGCGAGAAATGTGAATGTGAGAAATATTATTGACTGAATATTTTCACAACATAGGCAGACACTCCCCACTCTTCCAGCGAAACTCCAGATATAACACCCTTTAATCGGTACCCTGCTCCAAAAAACAATGCTCTCTCCTTCTGCTCTTCTGAGACACATGAAATCAAAACCACTACTGGTCACTCTGACTGACTCTACCTTTCCTAATGCCTCCTTTACCATCTTCCTGACCTCAAATGATCTCCCAACAATACATAATTGTTGATGAATCGCACTCAAAAAAACACGATGTTTGTTTACAACTTGTTGTATTTTTGTTCCATTTTTCATTGTCACCGTTTTCCATTCATTCTTACCAACTTTACTCAACCGCAAGCCATCAGAATCTAACAGCACTTCCGCCTCGCCATATTTCCCTCCCCAAAACCAGACACACCCCGCTACAGACTAACTCCTGCATGTGGAATCCTGCATTGAAGAAATGTAACAACTACAGTTTAAAGGGGAATTTCACCCTGGCTCTATCGTGGCATATAGTCATTAGTATATGAACAACATTACGTTTTTTGTAATAAACATCAAAATTATCCTAACCACAAGCTAGAACTAGCACATAGAACTAGCACATAGAACTAGCACATAGAACTAGCACATTTTCATTTCACTGGTAGAATCGAGAAGTGTCTACTTCCTGTATATTCATCTGCTCATAGTGAACCACCAAGTCCCGCATTCGGGAGTTGAACAGGTGTTATCAAGTCGAGGGAGGGGGAGGGAGTTTGAGGCACCAATCTTGAATGTCATTGAGTGACCAGAAAAACAGTCTGGGGGTGAGTTATTGGCAGATGTAATCAACAAAGTCCGAAAAATCACTAATTAAATCAATCAATATTACTGTCTGTTGAGCTGTATTTGAACAGCCAATCACGTGTTTTGCTTTGCCTCAGGTAAGATGATATCATCTCACCTACTCATTAAAATTTGTCCACCGTGGATGACAGACCAAAAGAATAGCTGTAGATTAATCAACTCTCCACTAGGAGGTGCTGGCCAGCCTATTGTCTTTTCTGATAGTGGATATAAAGTTGAAGATCTAAAGTTGTTTCAAAGGTACAAATTCAACATATATTCAATCTATTTATACAAGGTTTCACTGTGTTGAAAATGGGTTAACATGATGCCATAATCCTGTGGTTGAACCTCAAAACAACAGCTTTTGCAAATCTAATGTACAGTATTCTACACATACATTCCACGTCACAATACGTTGATAAATTATGTTGAAACACCGTTGATTCAACCATTTTGTGCCCAGTTGGCACCTTGTCAGTTGTGCTGTGTTTTGTTAGCTTCTATTGAAAAGATATTAACTTGGATTTGCCCTTAAGGTTGAACTCACAATGAAACAATTTGTGGTGAGAACCAATATAGATAATTAGATATGATATTGATTTTGTTTGATATAGATATGAGCAAGGCATATTGTGATATCGGTTTATCCTTGATGTTAACCTACACTTTTATGTATAGTAGAACAGCCTTCCCTCAAAACCTTCTCAATGTAGCAACAACTACTTGACCACGGGCATTCAATTGATTCCTATTTTATTCAAACTGTTGAGGTATGTTAGACACCCAGAACAATCACACTTGGCCCAACCAGCATCCAGCATCAGTTTCCTGGACTTCACAAAGCCATGGAAGTGAAGTGTAGACAGTTGCATTGTTATTCATTGAAATAGATATGATCTCAATGGAGGCTGCTGAGAGGAGGACAGTTCATAATAATGGCTGGAACGGCATCAAACCCCTGGAAACCATGGAAACCATGTGTTTGATGTATTTGATACCATTCCAACCATTCCCACAGCCTGGCCTCCCCAATTAAGGTGTTGGTAGACACAACATGTATCAGATAGAGATGTTGTGATGATCAGTTTGGGATCATTTTTTACTACTAAATTATTATTTCTTTAATGATAAACAGGCTATGAAATGACTGACTACATGTGTTTATTAAATTGTATTTTCAAAACTAGATTTGTTATTTTAGTCATTGATAATAAATGTGTTTGGAAAACCACATTCAAGCCAACTAAATTGATCTGCCAATGAAACTTAAAGTTTGTATATGAATTTGTACTGGTCAAACTCTTCTCTTTTGTCTAATGAATTACAAAAAAACGATGTTTCAAGTGACATATTTACTGTTTTTGTAACGGCTTTCTAGGTGTGGTGAAGGAGAGTCGGACCAAACTGCAGCGTGTAGATTGCGATCCATGTTTAATGAAAACAAACGTAAATACGAATAAACACAAAACGTAATGAAAACCGAAACAGCCTATACTTGTCAACTAAAATACAGCGACAGGAACAAAGACACTAAGGACAATCACCCACAACACAACCAAAGAATATGGCTGCCTAAATATGGTTCCCAATCAGAGACAACGATAAACACCTGACTCTGATTGAGAACCACTCCAGACAGCCATAGACTCTGCTAGATCACCCCACTAGCTACAATCCCACTATATACCAAAACCCCAAGACAAAACACACCACAATACAAAAACCCCATGCCACACCCTGGCCTGACCCAATACATAAAGATAAACACAAAATACTTTGACCAGGGCGTGACAGTTTTTCTGAAGCTGAACAAGACAGCCAGTTGAAATTAAAGTTAAGTTCCTGGGCCGACACATCACAGACAAAGTGAAATGGTCCACAGACAGTGTGGCAACAGCGCCTCTTCAACCTCAGGAGGCTGAAGAAATTTGGCTTGTCACCCAAGACCCTGACAAACTTTTACAGATGGGGGGGCAAACTACCTGCCCTCCATGACACCTACAGCGCCCAATGTCACAGGAAGGCCAAAAAGATAATCAAGGACAAGACCACCCGAGCAACTGCCTGTTCACACCGCGATCATCCAGAAGGTGAGGTCAGTACAGGTGCATCAAAGCAGGGACCGAGAGACTGAAAAACAGCTTCTATCTCAAGGTCATCAGACAGCTAAACAGCAAGTATTAACTCAGAGAGGCTGCTGCCTAGATTCAGCCCCAATCACTGGACACTTAAATAAATGGATCACTAGTCACTTTAAACAATGCCACTTTAATCGTGTTTACCATATCTTACATTACTCATACCCCATGTATATATTGTATTTTATACCATCTATTGCACCTTGCCTATGTCGCTCGGCCATTGCTCAACCATGTACTTATATGTACATATTCTCATTCACCCCTTTAGATTTGTGTGTATTAGGTAGTTGTTGGGGAATTGTTAGATTACTTGTTAGAACATCCAAACATCGCACAGATCATTGAGAAAACCATCTCCCAAATGATACAACAACAAGACCCTCCATTGCAGGGACCTCCCCCGCTTCCTCAACAAGGATTACAACCCAGCCCGATGGCACCACTTCCGTACTATCAAGCACCCACACCAGGCTATCATTCACCATGGGGACAGCAAACACGCTACTCTGTGCCATGGGGGAACTGCTTCAACTGCAAGCAGGCTGGGCACATGGCTCGCCAGTGCCCACATCCAATGACAGCGGCTCAAAAGCACTGGATGAATAACAGGGGAAGAGGATACGCCCCAAGAGCAAGAGGTGGAACCAGACCAATGACGTATCTACCAAGAGCGGCTCCCCCTACTCCCGCTTACAACCACCAGACACCAGACCAAAACCAGCAACCACCAACGTCTTTCCAAGGCATGTCTGACGGATATGCCCCATGGCCGTGAAGGTGCCCACCACCACCAGACGGGAAGGGGGGCCAGCTTTTTCCTCTTCACACAGAACCAACCGTCATGTGTGAGGTGGAAGGAGTAACCCACCAGTTTCTAGTAGATACAGGATGCACCTACTCTGCCATAAGAACCCGTCAACCACTCTCTTCGGAATCAATACAGGTGGTGGGGGTATCAGGAACACCCGAAGCACAAAGCAAAACCATTCCGTTACTTTTCACCTGGGACAAATCAGCCTTGAAACATCAGTTCCTATACTGTCCCAATTGTCCAATCAACCTCCTCGGAAGGGATCTGTTATGCAGACTGAAATGTTCCATCTATCTGACTGAGAAGGGGGTAGAGGTTTCTGTTGACCCCATTGCCTCAACTCCGCTTCACCCTGCTAGGTTGTTGATGCTACCCCTCATCCCAGCCCCCGTTCTTTCAGAAACTCAATAAATCTACTGGCTGAAATGCCTGGAGACAGGCCAAGGGACTCCGGCGATTCAATTCCAATTCAACCAACTGAAACCACAGATCTATGCACTACATCCATACAAAACCCCTCAGGCTGAACTCCACTGCACACTAAATGTAACCGACGATGACATCAACCCATACACTGACGACTGGGAGGAGAACATGATGCATCTCACTCCATCCATCAGATGTTGCACCATTGTCTGCGGTCAGGAAGGTGTTGCAGCACTGGTCATTCTACCACCTTATCTGGAATCATGGTTCCTTCTAGGGGAAGAGTCAGCACCCCATGTCACTCTAGCTGTAGGGAATGGGGTTCGAAGCCAGAAGCCTGGGCCCAATGATCAGACGAGCATCGAAGCTTGTGTGGGAACCAACCCAAACACCTGGCCTGCACAAAGCCACCGCGGAGCAAATGTGGAGGTTTATGACAGTAGATACTGAAGAGCACTGCCAACCTGAGAGACTGGCCCTGCCAAGACACCATGGCAAGCCTTACACAGATCAGCCATCCACTGCAGCTTTGCTCTCTACCATAGACGAGAGAATATGGACACACACCCCTTTCGACGTTGGTAAACTACAGGTGGCTCCAGTCTCCATTACACTGTTGGACCCATGCCAGATTCCTATTTACCGAGCTCAGTATCGTCTAAAGCCTGACCAGATCAAGGGGATAGAGCCAACCATTGGTGGACTGCTTGGTGCTCAGGTCATCTATCGAACCATCTCACCATGGAACACACCCATTCTACCAGTACTGAAAGCTGGTGGAGAAACATACCGGATGGTACAAGACTTCCGAGCAGTGAATGAAGTCACTGCACCCATAGACCTGCCAGTCCCTGACCCTCATCACTCTGAGTAACCTGTCACCAACACACCAGTATTTCACTGTCGTTGACCTGGCTAATGCTTTCTTCAGCATCCCTTTGGATGAAGCCTCCCAGCCACTGTTTGCATTCACCTATGAGGGACAGCAATTCACTTACTCAGTTTTGCCAATGGGGTACAGGTGCTCCCCCGGAATTTTTAACCATATCCTCAAGACTCACCTGGCTGAGCTGAAAATTCCAGAGGGGTGATTCTGATCCAGTATGTAGACGACCTGTTGTTGGGGGCTCCCACTTCAGATCTCTGTCTACAGATGACAAAATCGTTACTGGACTTCATTGCAGTCAAGGGATACAAGGTAAAGAAGAGCAAAGTCCAGTCCTGTCGAAGAACTGTCCTTTTCTTGGGCAGAGAAATCTCTGGAGAAGGCGCTGGCCTCTCCAAAAGCCACAGAGATTCGATTCTCCATCATTCACGCCCCATCTCGGTGTCAGGCATGTTGTCATTTCTGGGACTGACTGGTTACAGCCGTACACACATCCCAGACTTCACAGCAAGAACTGAACCTCTGAGGGAGATTGTACGACAGGCAGGGCCCAGGAACCTCCACTCTCCTCTGGTTTGGACTCCTGAGGCATTAGCTTTTTCACTGTTGAAAACCGATCTCTCAGTGGCTGCGGCTTTAACTGCACCAGACTACAAGAACAAATTCCATCTTGATGTTTCTGAAAAGGAAGGGTTTACGTCATCAGTCCTTTTTCAGAAACAAGAGGGGAGAGAAGAGTGCTGATGTATCACTCCTCTAAATTGGACCACATTGAAATAGGCCAAACCACATGCTCCAGATATGTGGCTGCAGTTGCGAAAGCCATTGAAAAAACAGCTCACCTGGTCATGTGTCATCCATTGGAAATCCACACCCATCATGGAGTCGCAGCATACCTGATGAGCAAAGAGTTCACATTCAGCGCCGAAAGAAAAACGAAAATACAGAACAAATGCACACAATCACACATCACATTTGTCAACACTGACAAAAACATGGCCGACGCACTCAACGCAGAAGAAGGTTTGCCCCACTCCTGTGAGGAACGAGCCGGCACAGGAATTGAAACTGAGACCAGACCTGGGGAATGAACCAATCAGCAACCCTGACCTATGGCTGTACACAGATGGATGCTGCTACAGAGGAGAAGATGGGAACATAGCCGCATATGCAGTGATACAGCAGCTTCCGGATGGATCACACGTGACCCTGGAATCGGCCATCATTCCACAACCAGCGTCAGCTCAATTGGTTGAAGTCATAGGTTTGACACAAGCACTGGAAAGAGCTAAAGGGAAAACTGCGAATATGATAGAGGAATTCTAAATTCCTTTATGTTTTAATTGCCAAAACCAATTTCGCACTCGTTTCTAATTCATTAATGATGTGTAAGTTCATTAATTATGCATGAAGTAGATCCCACTTGTTGTTGATTCTTCACAAAAAATACAGTTTTATATCTTTATGTTTGAAGCCTGAAATGTGGCAAAAGGTCGCAAAGTTCAAGGGGGCCGAATACTTTCGCAAGGCACTGTAAGTTAGTGTTAATGTTAGCTAGCAGGCATGTATCCAGGCAGAGTTTCTTATGTTAACCTAGAGAAATAATAGTTTGCGACATTAATGGAAACGGATCATTAATATAGCAACCTTATCAAATTACAAACGTTTTTAAAAATGTTGATGCTTACAATTATCCGCGTGTCGTTGTGTTACGGTCTTGAGGAACAAATGGCGGGTGAATGACTTGCTTCTTTCTCCCAGTTGAGGCATGACGGTTATACATTGTAATACATTCCGTTGTGATATTGTAAACGAACATCGGTTTCTTTTGGAGCGCGATTCATCAACAATTCTGTATTTTGGGGGATAATTTGAGGCCAGGAAGATGGTGAAGGAGCCATTAGGAAAGGTAGTCAGTCAGAGTGACCAGTAGTGGTTTTGTATTGATTTCATGCATCTCAGAAGAGCAGAAGGAGAAAGCATTGTGTTTTTCGGAGCAGAGCAGCAATTAAAGGGTGTTATATCTGGGGTTTTGTTATATATTGAGGTTCATCGTCTTGAGCAGAAGATTCCAGGAGTGGTTGGAGCACTAAACCGTGTAGTAGATGGAAAGAAGGAAGAAAGTCAATCAGTTTTACTGTTGTTTGAAGAAGATAATCTGCCTACTCCCGGGGTAAAGTTGCGTTTATATTCACACATTCGGACATTAAGTAGACATTAAGCAGACAATCAGCAGACATTTGCAAAAAGCCCTTAATAATTGTGTTTTAGGTCAGTCAGGATCACCACTTTATATTAAGAATGTGAAATGTCAGAATAATAGTAGAGTGATTTCAGCTTTAATTTCTTTCATCACATTCCCAGTGGGTCAGAAGTTTACATACACTCAATTAGTATTTGGTAGCATTGCTTTTAAATTGTTTAACTTGGGTCAAACATGTCGGGTAGCCTTCCACAAGTTTCCCACAATAAGTTGGGTGAAATTTGGCCCATTCCTCCTGACAGAGCTGGTGTAACTGAGTCAGGTTTGAAGGCCTCCTTGCTCGCACACTCTTTTTCAGTTCTGCCCACAAATGTTCTATAGGTTTGAGGTCAGGGCTTTGTGATGGCCACCCCAATACCTTGACTTTGTTGTCCTTAAGCCATTTCGCCACAACTTTGGAAGTATGCTTGGCATCATTGTCCACATCATTTTCTATTTTGTGAAGTGCACCAGTCCCTCCTGCAGCCAAGTACCCCCACAACATGATGCTGCCACCCCTGTGCTTCACGGTTGGGATATTGTTCTTCGGCTTGCCTCCCCCTTTTTCCTCCAAACATAACGATGGTCATTATGGCCAAACAGTTCTGTTTTTGTTTCATCAGACAAAAGGATATTTCTCAAAAAAGTACAATCTTTGTCCCCATGTGCAGTTGCAAAACGTAGTCTGGCTTTTTTTTATGGTGGTTTTGGAGCAGTGGCTTCTTCCTTGCTGAGCAGCCTTTAAGGTTATGTCGATATAGGACCCATTTTACTGTGGACATAGATACTTTTGTACCTGTTTCCTCCAGCATCTTCACGAGGTCCTTTGTAGTTGTTTTGAGATTGATTTACACTTTTTGCACCAAAGTACGTTCATCTCTAGATGACAGAACGCATCTCCTTCCTGAGCGGTATGACGGCTGCGTGGTCCCATGGTGTTTATAATCGCATGCTATTGTTTGTACAGATGAAGGTGGTACCTTCAGGCATTTGGAAATTGCTCCCAAGGATGAACCAGACTTGCGGATGTCTACAATTTTTTGTCTGAGGTCTTGGCTGATTTCTTTTGATTTTCCCATGATATCAAGCAAAGAGGCACTGAGTTTGAAGGTATAATCTGTCTGTAAACAATTGTTGGAAATTGTTGGACTTGTGTCATGCACAAAGTAGATGTCCTAACCGACTTGCCAAACCTAAAGTTTGTTAACAAGAAATTTGTGGAGTGGTTGAAAAACTAGTTTTAATGACTCCAACTTCCGACTTCAACTGTATATATATAAATATCCGTGCCCGCGGACTACGAAAACAAGGTTTCATTGCACATAGTTATTGACCTCACAATAAGCCATATTCAAGTAATTTAAACAACTTACATTACTATGAAGCGGTAGCCGTGGAGATGAACAACACATGGGTGCTGAAAGTAGGCTAATTGGAGAAGGTCTAATTCATTTCAACAGTCTTCAAATTAAACTGACTTTAGGCTACTAACAAGAGCGCTCTGTGTTGGAGTATATTCCTTCCTATTCAAGGAATCAGAGGTAGGTCTATATCAAATCAAATTTATTTATATAGCCCTTCGTACATCAGCTGATATCTCAAAGTGCAGTACAGAAACCCAGCCTAAAACCCCAAACAGCAAGCAATGCAGGTGTAGAAGCATGGTGGCTAGGAAAACTCCCTAGAAAGGCCAAAACCTAGGAAGAAACCTAGAGAGGAACCAGGCTATGTGGGGTGGCCAGTCCTCTTCTGGCTGTGCCGGGTGGAGATTATAACAGAACATGGCCAAGATGTTCAAATGTTCATAAATGACCAGCATGGTCGAATAATAACAAGGCAGAACAATTGAAACTGGAGCAGCAGCACAGTCAGGTGGACCGGGGACAGCAAGGAGTCATCATGTCAGGTAGTCCTGGGGCACGGTCCTAGGGCTCAGGTCCTCCGAGAGAGAGAAAGAAAGAGAGAATTAGAGAGAGCATACGTGGGGTGGCCCGTCCTCTTCTGGCTGTGCCGGGTGGAGATTATAACATAACATGGCCAAGATGTTCAAATGTTCATAAATGACCAGCATGGTCGAATAATAGTAAGGCAGAACAGTTGAAACTGGAGCAGCAGCATGGCCAGGTGGACTGGGGACAGCAAGGAGTCATCATGTCAGGTAGTCCTGGGGCATGGTCCTAGGGCTCAGGTCAGTTGAAACTGGAGCAGCAGCATGGCCAGGTGGACTGGGGACAGCAAGGAGTCGTCATGTCAGGTAGTCCTGGGGCATGGTCCTAGGGCTCAGGTCCTCCGAGAGAGAGAAAGAAAGAAGGAGAGAATTAGAGAACGCACACTTAGATTCACACAGGACACCGAATAGGACAGGAGAAGTACTCCAGATATAACAAACTGACCCTAGCCCCCGACACAAACTACTGCAGCATAAATACTGGAGGCTGAGACAGGAGGGGACAGGAGACACTGTGGCCCCATCCAAGGACACCCCCGGACAGGGCCAAACAGGAAGGATATAACCCCACCCACTTTGCCAAAGCACAGCCCCCACACCACTAGAGGGATATCTTCAACCACCAACTTACCATCCTGAGACAAGGCTGAGTATAGCCCAACCCAGACAGGATGACCACAACAGTGAATCAACCCACTCAGGTGACGCACCCCTGCAGGGACGGCATGAGAGAGCCCCAGTAAGCCAGTGACTCAGCCCCTGTAATAGGGTTAGAGGCAGAGAATCCCAGTGGAAAGAGGGGAACCGGCCAGGCAGAGACAGCAAGGGCGGTTCGTTGCTCCAGAGCCTTTCCGTTCACCTTCCCACTCCTGGGCCAGACTACACTCAATCATATGACCCACTGAAGAGATGAGTCTTCAGTAAAGACTTAAAGGTTGAGACCGAGTTTGCTTCTCTGACATGGGTAGGCAGACCGTTCCATAAAAATGGAGCTCTATAGGAGAAAGCCCTGCCTCCAGCTGTTTGCTTAGAAATTCTAGGGACAATTAGGAGGCCTGCGTCTTGTGACCGTAGCGTACGTGTAGGTATGTACGGCAGGACCAAATCAGAGAGATAGGTAGGAGCAAGCCCATGTAATGCTTTGTAGGTTAGCAGTAAAACCTTAAAATCAGCCCTTGCTTTGACAGGAAGCCAGTGTAGAGAGGCTAGCACTGGAGTAATATGATCAAATTTTTTGGTTCTAGTCAGGATTCTAGCAGCCGTATTTAGCACTAACTGAAATTTATTTAGTGCTTTATCCGGGTAGCCGGAAAGTAGAGCATTGCAGTAGTCTAACCTAGAAGTGACAAAAGCATGGATTAATTTTTCTGCATCATTTTTGGACAGAAAGTTTCTGATTTTTGCAATATTACGTAGATGGAAAAAGCTGTCCTCGAAATGGTCTTGATATGTTCTTCAAAAGAGAGATCAGGGTCCAGAGTAACGCCGAGGTCCTTCACAGTTTTATTTGAGACGACTGTACAACCATTAAGATTAATTGTCAGATTCAACAGAAGATCTCTTTGTTTCTTGGGACCTAGAACAAGCATCTCTGTTTTGTCAGAGTTTAATAGTAGAAAGTTTGCAGCCATCCACTTCCTTATGTCTGAAACACATGCTTCTAGCGAGGGCAATTTTGGGGCTTCACCATGTTTCATTGAAATGTACAGCTGTGTGTCATCCGCATAGCAGTGAAAGTTAACATTATGTTTTCGAATAACATCCCCAAGAGGTAAAATGTATAGTGAAAACAATAGTGGTCCTAAAACGGAACCTTGAGGAACACCGAAATTTACAGTTGATTTGTCAGAGGACAAACCATTCACAGAGACAAACTGATATCTTTCCGACAGATAAGATCTGAACCAGGCCAGAACATGTCCGTGTAGACGAATTTGGGTTTCCAATCTCTCCAAAAGAATGTGGTGATCGATGGTATCAAAAGCAGCACTAAGGTCTAGGAGCACGAGGACAGATGCAGAGCCTCGGTCCGATGCCATTAAAATGTCATTTACCACCTTCACAAGTGCCGTCTCAGTGCTATGATGGGGTCTAAAACCAGACTGAAGCATTTCGTATACATTGTTTGTCTTCAGGAAAGCAGTGAGTTGCTGCGCAACAGCCTTCTCTAAAATTGTTGAGAGGAATGGAAGATTCGATATAGGCCGATAGTTTTTTATATTTTCTGGGTCAAGGTTTGGCTTTTTCAAGAGAGGCTTTATTACTGCCACTTTTAGTGAGTTTGGTACACATCCAGTGGATAGAGAGCCATTTATTATGTTCAGCATAGGAGGGCCAAGCACAGGAAGCAGCTCTTTCAGTAGTTTAGTTGGAATAGGGTCCAGTATGCAGCTTGAAGGTTTAGAGGCCATGATTATTTTCATCATTGTGTCAAGAGATATAGTACTAAAACACTTGAGCGTCTCTCTTGATCCTAGGTCCTGGCAGAGTTGTGCAGACTCAGGACAACTGAGGTTTGGAGGAATACGCAGGTTTAAAGAGGAGTCCGTAATTTGCTTTCTAATAATCATAATCTTTTCCTCAAAGAAGTTCATGAATTTATCACTGCTAAAGTGAAAGTCATGCTCTCTTGGGGAATGCTGCTTTTTAGTTAGCTTTGCGACAGTATCAAAAAGGAATTTCGGATTGTTCTTATTTTCCTCAATTAAGTTAGAAAAATAGGATGATCGAGCAGCAGTAAGGGCTCTTCGGTACTGCACGGTACCATCTTTCCAAGCTAGTCGGAAGACTTCCAGTTTGGTGTGGCGCCATTTCCGTTCCAATTTTCTGGAAGCTTGCTTCAGAGCTCGAGTATTTTCTGTGTACCAGGGAGCTAGTTTCTTATGAGAAATGTTTTTAGTTTTTAGGGGTGCAACTGCATCTAGGGTATTGCGCAAGATTAAATTGAGATCCTCAGTTAGGTGGTTAACTGATTTTTGTCCTCTGGCGTCCTTGGGTAGGCAGAGGGAGTCTGGAAGGGCATCAAGGAATCTTTGTGTTGTCTGTGAATTTATAGCACGACTTTTGATGGTCCTTGGTTGGGGTCTGAGCAGATTATTTGTTGCAATTGCAAACGTAATAAAATGGTGGTCCGATAGTCCAGGATTATGAGGAAAAACATTAAGATCCACAACATTTATTCCATGGGACAAAACTAGGTCCAGCGTATGACTGTGACAGTGAGTGGGTCCAGAGACATGTTGGACAAAACCCACTGAGTCGATGATGGCTCCGAAAGCTTTTTGGAGTGGGTCTGTGGACTTTTCCATGTGAATATTAAAGTCACCAAAGATTAGAATATTATCTGCTATGACTACAAGGTCTATATGTAACTGATGTGAAACGGCTAGCTAGTTAGCGGTGGTTCGCGCTAAATAGAGTTTCAATCGGTGACGTCACTTGCTCTGAGACCTTGAAGTAGTAGTTCCCCTTGCTCGCTTTTGTGGAGCGATGGGTAACGATGCTTCGTGGGCGGCTGTTGTTGATGTGTGCAGAGGGTCCCTGGTTCGCGCCCGGGTATGGTCGAGGGCACGGTCTAAAGTAATACTGTTACATTTACCTGTTTGACAGACTAAATTATAGGCTATTATCCATAGATTCTGTCAGCCTATTCCTTCAGTCACCAGAGTTGAATATTTTCCCGGGATTTTACAAATGTGCCATCCTGAGTGGGGCAGCGGTCTAAGACACTGCATCTCAGTGCTAGAGGCATCACTACAGACCCTGGTTTGATTCCAGGCTGTATCACAACCGGCTGTGATTGGGAGTCCCATAGGGCGAAGCACAATTGGCCCAGTGTCGTTCGGATTAGGGTTTGCCCAGGGTAGGCCGTCATTGTACTTGTAGTTCTTTATGATAGCCACATTAGCAGCTAATTAGCATTTCATTTTTGAGCAGGTTGAGAGCCTCAAATTCCTTGGTGTCCACATCACCAACAAACTAACATGGTCCAAGCACACCAAGACAGTCGTGAAGCAGGCATGACAAAACCTATTCCCCCTATTGCATCATTGCCTGTTACCGCAAGGCACTACAGAGGGTAGTGCGAACGGCCCAGTACATCACTGGCGCCAAGCTTCCTGGACATAATTATATCTACAGCTGAGAAGTTTTTGGGCCTCCAAGACTTCACATACTACTGTCGCCAGAAAATGTTTCACCCTTAGAGGATCTGCACTGCGACTGCTGTGTTAATGCTTATCAGTTGCCATGTACAAAGTATCAAAATACTAAAATACAACTTAAACCGGACTCTAAAATAATTTAATTTAAATGTTAATAGTATTTTTTTTATCACGGAAACAATTAAAAAATATGGACAAATAAATAAATAATTAAATGTTAATTATATACAGGCGCCCGTGTACTCATCTGCCAGAGAGTAGCCCCAATCGTCCCGAGCCCCAAGTAATACATTTGAGCCAGATAAACTCACACCGGATTCGGCCCGAGCCCCAAGTAATGCATTTGAGCCAGATAAACTCTCACCGGATTCGGCCCGAGCTCAATCCCCGCATCCTCGGGCCACATGATGTCGGCCGAGTCTGACTCTCAGCGGAGTGCCCCGACACACATCCGGAATCCGCCCAAATCCACTTGCAAACTGGGGTGGGACAACATTCCACAGGCCACAATCGACAGCTTGATCAACACTATGCAAAGGAGAAGTGTCCAAGAGAAGGAGGAGAAGCAGCAGCTACAGCTACCCCCTTCTCATGTAATGGGGTCGGGCCAACCCAAGGATCCCGAAATGCACGGACGGTGTTAGTGGGGGAACAGGAAGTTCCCGACAGGCACTCACCATTCTTCAGAATAAAAAAGCGCCAGAACTGTGCAGTCAAGAAGGTAACTTTTGTTTCATTCATGTTTCATTTTATTACTACAGGTACGTAATAGCACGTTTAAACTTTCTAATGTCGAAAGAACATGTCATTCCATGCCAGGTAGCAAATCTATTAAATTATTATCAGGTTTGGTAAAGGTTTGATGTGTTATTTTTGTGTCAAACCGAGTGGAGAACGTGGTGACAAACTATTTTACAAGTCACGTAACTAGAGACGTTGGGTTTGTCTTAGTGGATTTACATATTCTGCTCAGGTTCATTTTCATAAAGAATCCCATTTATTTGAGATTTCAGAACTGCATGTTATAGGTTTTGTGTAAAATTCACACGCTGTGAAAATGGCGGCGCCGACTCGGACTGAGTCAACGGACTAAAGTGCAGACAATGTAATGGTTGCGCAACTGTTTTGAAGCTGAATGTAATGATTGTTGGTTTTGTACATGTGTACTAATATTCAGACACATGCATATGGTGTGAACGGAAATACTGCTGGTTTTTGATTGAAACAACGAAGACGCGCGGTTCTTCAGGAAAATAATACATAGTGATGCTTGAAACAAACTAACCTTGTACTTCATGGTTTTTGAGTCATTTTATGTGAATTTAGGAAATCTATATATTAAGTGATCTTACGTTGTGTGTCCTTTGTGTCTAATATTAATGCATCAATGTTTTCTTGTCAATCCTTACCTACCTGATCTATTGAAATGAGATCAGTTCTTGACTTAGACAAGAGTTCACCTCCAAATGTCTACTGTTTGAGCGCATGTTCCTCTTATAGAATATCAGCTTAACAGTGTTGTGGAGCTCCTGCACCTAAATATAAACAGTACTGGCAGCTATTTCAGTCAAAGTCAATCACTGAATTAGATAATTGAACAAGAAGAAATATAATATATTTTTAGAGAATAAAGAGGGTGCCAGAACTGGCAAGACAATAATGTATGTCTGTTTCTCTTCTACTACTTGCTGACTCAGGTATGAGGCTAGTAACATCAACAGTGAGGACAAACCCAGCCCTCCTCTCTCCTTCTGCACTGACTCCAAACCTACAGTCACTGGGTCCTGATTGTGACAGTGGAGCCCAGTTTGCACTGCAGGATCCAGAGATGGCATCAGTGAAGCTGGAGGACTGCAGTCAAACACTGGAGCTGAATGTCAACATTAAAGATGAAGAAGAGGAGGAGAAGATTGGGACATCTGTTTCTCATGGTAAGAGCAGGTTCTAAGTTTGTTTCATCCCAACTTCCCACTGTGCAGGAAAAGTTTCAGTAGAACTGTTTCATGATGAACTGTTTCAATGAGAAGGTAGAAGTGCCCATTATTTATATTCTAACTATAGAATTAGAATAATCGTTTATTTCCATGATTCCAAAAGTTCACCTTGGTGTTTTGATCTAAATTGCAACATTTGGTTAATAATAAGCCCTAGTATTTTTGCCCATATCGTGGCAGTGTGTAAATGACCTCAAATGAGTGCAGGGAATTGTTTTAGGTTGAAGTTGAATTGAACAGTATAAAACAATCAGAATTGAGAAAGACCCATTGAATTCATTTAGAATATAAGTGTTGCCACCCTGGGGTCACGCACTACTCATAAAGCAAATGTAGAACTTTTATTAATCAAAAACATAAAATACCGTCAAAAATTTGAAAAATGGTATGATATTTTGGCCACATCGCCCAGCCCTGTCAGAGCAAAAACCAGGCCACGAGGTCGAAGTAATTGTCCATAGATCTCCATGGGAGGAACAATTCACAAGCTGGTAGAATGGCGGCTCCCACTCGGTCTGCGTCAACGGACTTCAGTGCAGACAGTGTGGATGCAGCAGAGACCATTTTAGCTTCAAAACAGTAGTGTGACCTTAAATGTAATGATTATCAGTTTCTACATGTGTAGAATATTGACACATTCAGTTTGTCCGTCTATGTATTTCTATATGGAAATACAATTGTTTTTTGATTGGAATAATACCGTGAAGAAGGTTAAGGAAAATAGTACATAGTGCTGCCAAAAACAAACTGTAACCTTGTACTAAATGGTTTTTGAGTCTTGTGTGCATTTATCTACTACAGGTTAAGTTTTAGCTCAAATGTTTTATGAAGCTCCTGCACCTAAATATAAACAGTACCGGTACACAAAATGAGTATCCGCAACTATTTCAGTCCAAGTCAAGCACTGAATTAGATAATTGACCAAGAAAAAAATCAAATATATTTAATAGTGAATAAAGAAAGTGCCAGGACTTTGAATACACAACTTTTGTGTCCGTTTCTCCTCTAGTACTTGCCGACTCTGGTATGAGGCCGGTAACCTCAACAGTGAGGACAAACGCAGGCCTCCTCTCTCCTTCCACACTGACTTCAAACCTACAGTCACTGGGTCCTGATTGTGACATTGGGGCCCAGTTTGCACTGCAGGATCCAGAGATGGCATCAGTGAAGCTGGAAGACTGCAGTCAAACACTGGAGCTGAATGTCAACATTAAAGATGAAGAAGAGGAGGAGAAGATTGGGACATCTGTTTCTCATGGTAAGAGCAGGTTCTAACTAAGTTTGTTTTTCATTCCAACTTCCCACTGTGTATGAAAAGTTGCAGTAGAACTGTTTCAATGAGAAGGTAGATGTTATTTCATGCTACTGAGACTTGCATGGTTTGACACCAGCACCAGAGAGGAGACTAAAGAGGTGAAGTAGACAAACTGCCAGTGTTTTAAAGTTCTATGAAACAAAACCTGAGATACTTGGATTAAAATCCTCATCAATCTACACACAATACACACACAATTACAAGCCTCTCATCTTTTTAAGTGGGAGAACTTGCACAATTGGTGGCTGACTAAATACTTTTTTGCCCAACTGTACATATACATATGAGATGAGTAATGTAGGGTATGTAAACATTATATTAAGAAGCATTGTTTAAAGTGGCTAGTGATATATTTTACATCAATTCCCATTATTAAAGTGGCTGGAGTTGAGTCAATGTGTTGGCAGCAGCCACTCAATGTTAGTGGTGGCTGTTTAACAGTCTGATGGCCTTGAGATAGAAGCTGTTTTTCAGTCTCTCGGTCCCTGCTTTGATGCACCTGAACTGACCTCGCCTTCTGGATGATAGCGGGGTGAACAGGCAGTGGCTCGGCTCGGGTGGTTGTTGTCCTTGATGATCTTTATGGCCTTCCTGTGACATCGGGTGGTGTAGGTGTCCTGGAGGGCAGGTAGTTTGCCCCCGGTGATGCGTTGTGCAGACCTCACTACCCTCTGGAGAGCCTTATGGTTGTGGGCGGAGCAGTTGCCGTGGAGATGTTGTTACCTACCCTCACCACCTGGGGGCGGCCCATCAGGAAGTCCAGTACCCAGTTGCACAGGGCGGGGTCTAGACCCGGGGTCTCGAGCTTGATGACGAGTTTGGAGGGTACTGTGATGTTAAATGCTGAGCTGAAGTCGATGAACAGCATTCTCACATAGGTATTCCTCTTGTCCAGGTGGGTTAGGGCCTATTTGGACGGTAAGCAAATTGGAGTGGGTCTAGCGTGTCAGGTAGGGTGGAGGTGATATGGTCCTTGACTAGTCTCTCAAAGCACTTCATGATGACGGAAGTGAGTGCTACGGGGCGATAGTCGTTTAGCTCAGTTACCTTAGCTTTCTTGGGAACCGGGACAATGGTGACCCTGTTGAAGCATGTGGGAACAGCAGACTGGGATAAGGATTGATTGAATATGTCCGTAAACACACCAGTCAGCTGGTCTGCGCATGCTCTGAGGACACGCCTGGGGATGCCGTCTGGGCCTGCAGCCTTGCGAGGGTTAACATGTTTAAATGTTTTACTCACATCGGCTGCAGTGAAGGAGAGTCTGCAGGTTTTGATTGTGGGCCGTATCAGTGGCACTGTATTGTCATCAAAGCGAGCAAAGAAGTTATTTAGTCTGTCTGGGAGCAAGACATCCTGGTCCATGACGGGGCTGGTTTTCTTTTTGTAATCCGTGATTGACTGTAGACCCTGCCACATACCTCTTGTGTCATTGAATTGTGACTACTTTGTCTCTATACTGACACTTAGCTTGTTTGATTGCCTTGCGGAGGGAATAGCTACACTGTTTATATTCGGTCATGTTTCCTGTCACCTTGCCCTGATTAAAAGCAGTGGTTCGCGCTTTCAGTTTCACGCGAAAGCTGCCGTTAATCCACGGTTTCTGGTTTGGGAATGTTTCAACCGTTGCTATGGGAACGACATTGTCAACGCACTTTCTAATGAACCTGCTCACCGACTCAGCGTATTCGTCAATGTTGTTGAAAGCAATGCGGAACATATCCCAGTCCACGTGATCGAAGCAGTCTTGAAGCGTGGAATCAGATTGGTTGGACCAGCGTTGAACAGACCTGAGCGCGGGAGCTTCTTGTTTTAGTTTCTGTCTGTAGGCAGGGAGCAACAAAATGGAGTCGTCAGCTTTTCCTGAAAGGAGGGCGGGGGAGGGCCTTATATGCGTCGCGGAAGTTAGAATAGCAATGATCCCAGGTTTTACCAGCCCTGGTTGCGCAATCGATATGCTGATACAATTTAGGGAGTCTTGTTTTCAGATTAGCCTTGTTAAAATCCCCAGCTACAATGAATGCAGCCTTAGGATATGTGGTTTCCAGTTTGCAAAGAGTCAAATAAAGTTTGTTCAGGGCCATCGATGTGTCTGCTTGGGGGGGAATATATACAGCTGTGATTATTATCGAAGAGAACTCCCTTGGTAGATATTGCGGTCGACATTTGATTGTGAGGAATTCCATTTTTATTGGGTGGGCTATTTACCGATGGACTATGAACAGCTGCAGTGATTAGTCAGGTGAACAGAAGGACTTGAGTTCCTGTATGTTGTTGTGATCACACCACGTCTCGTTAATCATAAGGCATACGCCCCTGCCCCTCTTCTTACCAGAAAGATGTTTGTTTCTGGTATTTAATACACAAAAAAACACGGGTATAGAAACAATACAACGGTTCGTGAAATATACCGGTACCACGAATAAACAGGCGTAGATACAAAGCCCGGTAACAAAATACCAGCCGTCAGATAGTCTTCAGCATAGAACAAACACGCACACATACATGTGTGAAACAGAGGGTTAAATACTGAATCTGTAATGGGGGAATTGAAACCAGGTGTCAAAAAAACAAATGGAAAATTAAAAGTGAATCGGCGATGGCTTGAATACCGGTGACGCCGAGCGCCGCCCGAACAAGGAGAAAGACTGACTTCGGAGGAAGTCGTGACAGTAACCCCCCTTGAGCCGCGCGCCGACACCGGCCTCGGGGACGACCCGGATGGAGACGGGAACTCCTGCAGCATCGACAGGTCCAATACGTCCTCCACCGGCACCCAGCATCTCTCCTCCGGACCGTACCCCGCCCACTCCACGAGGTACTGAAGGCCCCTTGCTAGACTCCTCGGGTCCAGTATGGCTCGAACTGCATACGCCGGGGCCCCCTTGATGTCCAAAGGGGGCGGACGAAGCTCCCGCACCTCAGACTCCTGGAGTGGACCAGCACCACCGGCCTGAGGAGAGACTCATGGAACAAGGGGTTAATATGGTAATCGGGGGGAAGCTGTAACCTGTAACAAACCTCGTTCAGTCTCCTCAGGACTTTGAATGGCCCCACAAACCGCGGACCCAGCTTCCGGCTGGGCAGGTGGCGGGTCGAGAATCACCGCTACGGTCTGCGCCATTCTTCTAACGCCTCCCGGCCCACTGAAGGTGCACATGAGCGGCGTCCCATGTCTCCTACGAGCGCCTAAACCAGTCATCCACCGCAGGAACCTCGATCTGGCTCTGATGCCTAGGTGCCAGAACCGGCTGGTACCCCAGTACGCACTGGAAGGGGGAGAGGTTAGTGCCTGATGTGGAAATGCGATACCCTAGGAAGGAGACGGCCTGCTGGAAGAACAGGCATTTCTCAGCCTTGACGTACAGGTCATGCTCCAACAGTCGTCTAAGTACCCTGCGCACCAAGGACACATACTTGGCGCGTGTAGAGGAGTAAATCAGAATGTCATCGATATACACCTCTACACCCTGCCCGTGCAGGTTCCTGAAAATCTCGTCTACAAAGGATTGGAAGACTGGAGCATTCATCAACCCGTATGGCATGACAAGGTACTCATCATGGCCTGATGTGGTACTAAACACAGTCTTCCACTCTTCTCCCTCCCGGATACGCACCAGGTTGTAAGCGCTCCTGAGGTCCAATTTTGTGAAGAAGTGTTCCCTGTGCATTGACTCGCTCGCACTGGCTATGAGAGGCAGCGGGTAAATACCTCACAGTGATTTGGTTAATGCCTCAGTCAATACACCTCTATCCTTCTTCTTCACGAAAATAAACTTGAGGAGGCAGGTGAAGTGGAGGGCCGAATGTACCCCTGCCCCAGAGATTCGGAAACATATGTTTCCATTTCCTCCCCGTCTCCTCTTGTGACAGGGGATACACGTAACTCCTGGGAAGTGCTGCGTCTACCAGGAGATTTATCGCACAATCCCCCCCGTCGATGGGGTGGTAATTGAGTCGCCTTCTTCTTACAGAAGGCGAGAGCCAAATTGGTAAATTCAGAGGGGATGCGCACGGTAGAGACCTGGTCTAGGCTTTCCACTGTAGTAGCACTGATGGAAACCCCTAAACACCTCCCCGAGCACTTTCGTGACCACCCCGTGAGATAGGTCTGTTGCCACGAAATAGTGGGTTCATGACAGGCCAACCAGGGTAGGCCCAGCACCACGGGAAATGCAGGAGAATCAATAAGGAAGAGGCTGATTCTCTCCTTGTGACCCTCCTGCGTAACCATGCCCAGAGGAGCGGTGGCCTCCATAGTTAGCCCTGACCCTAATGGTCGACTTTCTAGGGCGTGCACAGGGAAGGGCATATCGACAGGAACATTGGGGATCTCTAAACTATGGCCAAATGATCTGTCATTAAAATTCCCAGCTGCGCCTGAATCTACGAGCGCCTTATGCTGGGAATTCGGTGAAAACTCAAGAAAATTAATAAACAAAACCATGTGAGCAACCAGGGGCTCTGGGTGAGCCTGGTGCTGACTCACCTGGGGTGACACGAGAGTGCCCTGCCTGCTGCCTCGACTCCCAGAGGAACCTTCCCAGCACCGACCGACAGTGTGCCCTCTGCGGCCACAGATGGTGCATGGAATGGCCCCGCCTCCGGTTGCCCTAAGTGCAGCACCTCCCAAGCTCCATGGGCGTCGGAGTGGTGGTGCTGGGGGATGGAATCGACAGACCCCGATCTGGATGTTCGCGGGTAGCCAGCACGCTATCCAGTCGGATGGACAGGTCCACCAGCTGGTTGAATATGAGAGTGGTGTCCCTGCAGGCCAACTCCCGACGGACGTCCTCGCGCAAACTGCACATGTAGTGATCGATCAGGGCCCTGTCGTTCCATCCCGCGCCGGCGGCCAGGGTCCGGATGTCCAACACGAACTCCTGTGCACTCCTCGTCCTCTGCCTCAGGTGTATGAGACGTTCACCCGCCGCTCTACTCTCAGGCGGATGGTCAAAGACTGCCCGAAAGCGGCGGTTGAAATCCCAAAATGGTCCAACACGGCTTCTTCTTCCCGCCATAAGGCGTTGGCCCACTCCAGGTCCTTCCCTGAGAGGCAGGAGACGAGGGCGGCCACGCTTTCTCGGCCTGAAGGAGCTAGGTGGACGGTTGCCAGGTAGATCTCTAGCTGGAGCAAGAACCCCTGACATCCCACCGCCGTAACCATCATACTCCCTCGGGAGGGCGAGCCGAATCCCACTGGGACCAGGTGAAGGAGGGGTGGTTATAGTTGAAACTGGTGGTGCTGGTGGAGACGCTGGAGGAACTCCTCCTCTCTTCCATGGCGCTGCCGAGATGCTGGAGAATAGCAGCGTGTTGCTGGACTCGCTCCTCGATCCCTACTGCAGGGGCACCTGCCGTGTTTCTGTCAAGGCTTTGGGTAACTGGTGAAAAGGAGTCAGGCACAGGAGAGTTGAGATGCGTGGACGAGGTATTTAATACACGAAAAACACCTGTATAGAAACAACATACTGGACTTTGGCGGAAGTCGTGACCGTTCCTCTTATAGAATATTAGCTCAACAGTTCTGTGGAGCTCCTGTGCCTAAATATAAACAGTACTGGCACCTATTTCAGTCCAAGTCAAGCACTGAATTAGATAATTGAACATATAATATATTTTTAGAGAATAAAGAAAGTGCCAGAACTGTCAGGACAATAACTTTTGTTTCTGTTTCTCATTGTTACTACAGGACTAGAATTAAGTCTGAGGCCAGTAACATCAACAGTAATGACAAACCCAGCCTGCCTCTCTCCTTCCACACTGAGTCCAAACCCACAGTCACTGGGTCCTGATTGTGACAGTGGAGCCCAGTTTGCACTGCAGGATCCAGAGATGGCATCAGTGAAACTGGAAGACTGCAGTCAAACACTGGAGCTGAATGTCATCATTAAAGATGAAGAAGAGGAGGAGAAGATTGGGAAATGTGTTAATCATGGTAAGAGCAGGTTCTATCTAACTAAGTTTGTTGTTCATTCCAACTTCCCACTGTGTATGAAAAGTTGCAGTAGAACTGTTTCATGATGAACTGTTTCAATGAGAAGGTAGATGTTATTTTATGCTACTGAGACGTGCATGGTTTCACACCAGTATTGCCAGCATTTGTTTTATTAACTGAGCTATCTGGAGTGATCAGAGAGTAGACTAAAGAAGTGAAGTAGACAAACTGCCAGTGTTTTAAAGTTCTATGAAATGAGTCCGTGTAGTTTCTAACCCTTGTGATAGTGAGTGGAGGATGATATGAAATTAGTCTGTGTAGTTACTAACCCTTGTGATAGTAAGTGGAGGATGACAAGCCCCTTTTAACTTTCATCTGTTACCCACTTTTAGAATAGTTTCATTCCCCTGTATTGTACAGCCTACTGATATGAATACATATGTCACCCGGTACATACAGAAGAGGACCGGCCACCCATTTGAGCCTGGTTCCTCTGTTTCTTCCAAGGTTCCTGCTTTCTAGGGAGTTTTTCGTGGCCACTGTGCTTCTACATCAGCATTGTTTGCTCTTTGGGGATTTCGGGTTGGTTTCTGTAAAGGACTTTGTTACAACTTATGTAAAAAGAGCTTCATAAATACATTTGATTGACATGTATATCACACCAATTGACTGGTTGTTCTGATATTGTTCACACAGGAGACCATGTTGAGACATTCTCTACATCCAGAGAGCATCAGCAGGAAGATCACAGAGCAAAGATGTCTCACCACTGCCCACATTGTGGGGAGATTTTGCCATTTCTATCAAAGCTAAAAATACACCTAAAAATACACACAGGAGAAAAACTTTACTCCTGCTCTGAATGTGGAAAATGCTTCAAAACATCAACTGAACTAAAAGTTAATCAAAGAACACACACAGGAGAGAAGCCTTACTCCTGCTCTGAATGTGGAAAATGCTTCAAAACATCAACTGAACTTAAAGTTCACCAGAGAACACACACAGGAGAGAAGCCTTACTCCTGCTCTGACTGTGGAAAGAATTTCTCTCACCTGGGCAACTTAAAACAACATGAACACATACACACAGGAGAGAAGACTTACTTCTGCCATGACTGTGGAAAGAGTTTCCATCAACTGGGTACCTTAAAACAACATGAACGTATACACACAGGAGAGAAGCCTTACTCCTGCTCTGACTGTGGAAAGAGATTATCTTACCTGGGATGCTTAAAACAACATGAAAGTATACACAAAGGAGAGAAGCCTTACTCCTGCTCTGACTGTGGAAAATGCTTCAAAACATCAACTGAACTAAAATGTCATCAGAGAACACACACAGGAGAGAAGCCTTACTCCTGCTCTGAATGTGGAAAATGCTTCAAAACATCAACTGAACTAAAATGTCATCAGAGAACACACACAGGAGAGAAGCCTTACTACTGCTCTGAATGTGGGGCGAGTTTCTCTCAACTGGGCCACTTAAAAAAACATGAACGTATACACAAACGAGAAGCCTTACTCCTTTTCTGACTGTGGGGCAAGTTTCTCTCGTCCGGACACCTTAAAATGACCTGAACATACACACAGGAGAGAAGCGTTACCACTGATCTGACTGTAGAACATGTTAAAACACCAGCTGAGCTTAAAGGTCATTAGAGAAAAGACAAAAGGAGATAAGCCTTACTTCTGCTCTCAATGTGGCAAGAGTTTTTCCCAATTGGGAAAACACACCAACGGCTACACACTTGAGAGAAGCCTTATCACTGCACTGACTGTGGGAAGAGATTCTACAGATTGGGCCAATTGAAAAGACACCAATGTACACATAAAGGAGAGAAACCTCATCAGTTTTCTCAGACCAGCTAAGATTAGACACTCCACTTAATTATCATGTCATTAAATAATTGGCAACGGTGAATTGGATCAAATGAAGAAAGTGTAGAACACTATTGTAATCCTATAGTTTCTCACTGTGAGAGAACAATGCAGAGGAAAGGGAGTGTTATAGAATGTTAGCTCTCTCCTCTGTCTTCCACTCGTTACCTGTATTAATGGCACCTGTTTGAACTTGTTATCAGTATAAAAGACACCTGTCCACAACCTCAAACAGTCACACTCCAAACTCCACTATGGCCAGGACCAAAGAGCTGTCAAAGGACACCAGAAACAAAATTGTAGATCTGCACCAGGCTGGGAAGACTGAATCTGCAATAGGTAAGCAGCTTGGTTTGAAGAAATCAACTGTGGAAGCAATTATTAGGAAATGGAAGACATACAAGACCACTGATAATCTCCCTCGATCTGGGGCTCCATGCAAGATCTCACCCCGTGGGGTCAAAAGGATCACAAGAACGGTGAGCAAAAATCCCAGAACCACACGGGGGACCTAGTGAATGACCTGCAGAGAGCTGGGACCAAGTAACAAAGCCTACCATCAGCAGGGGCATTGAAGATGAAACGTGGCTGGGTCTTTCAGCATGACAATGATCCCAAACACACCGCCCGGGCAACGAAGGAGTGGCTTCGTAAGAAGCATTTCAAGGTCCCGGAGTGGCCTAGCCAGTCTCCAGATCTCAACCCCATAGAAAATCTTTGGAGGGAGTTGAAAGTCTGTGTTGCCCAGCAACAGCCCAAAACATCACTGCTCTAGAGGAGATCTGCATGGAGGAATGGGCCAAAATACCAGCAAAAGTGTGTGAAAACCTCGAAGACTTACAGAAAACATTTGACCTCTGTCATTGCCAACAAAGGGTATATAACAAAGTATTCAGAAACTTTTGTTATTGACCAAATACTTATTTTCCACCATAACATGCAAATAAATTCATTAAAAAAATCCTACAATGTGATTTTCTGGATTTTTTTTTCTCATTTTGTCTATCATGGTTTAAGTGTACCTATGATGAACATTACAGGCCTCTCTCATCTTTTAAGTGGGACAACTTGCACAATTGGTGGCTGACTAAATACTTTTTTTGCCCCACTGTAGTTGTTGGTGTATTTATTTTGGATCCCCATTAGCTTTCAGTAGAAAACAAGATACTGCAGTTGCAGTGGGCTAAGGAATGAAAACACTGGAGAATTTTAAAAAACATTGCCTGTTCTGATGAATCCCTGTTCCTGCTGTTTCACGCTGATTGGAGGAAACCACGAGTACAACATTGTAGGCTGGTGGTGGTGGTATGATGGTGTGTTTTCATGCCACATATTGGGCCCCTTGATAAAAAGTGGAGCAACGTTTGTGTAAAAAATCATTGCCAATCAGGTGCATCCCTTCATGGTGGCCAGGAATGATTCCAAGAACATGACAGGGAATTCAGCTTACTGCAGTGGCCTGCCGAGTCACCAGATCTCAATCCAATTGTGCATCTGTGGGAGGACATGGAAGGAGCTATTCAGAGTAGATACACTCCCAGCCAACTTGACACAATTGTGGGAAGCATTGGAGTCAACATGGGCCAGCATCCCTGTGGAACGTTCTCAAAACCTTGGAGAGTCCATACCCCGACTATTGAGGCTGTTCTGAGGACAAAAGAAGGTGCAACTCGACATTGGGGAGGTGTTCCTAATGTTTTGTGCACTCAGTGTACATCAGATAAAGATGTTGTGATGATCAGTTTTCAGCATTAGTTTGAGTGGATTATTTTATATTACTAAACACCTTTTGTTTAATGATAAACAGGCTATGAATCAAATACTTGTGTTTATTAATTTGTCTTTTAATACTAGATTTGTTATTTTAGTCATTGATGAATGTATTTGAATAACTATTGAAGTTGATTGATCTAGTGGCAGGTAGCCTAGCGGTTAAGAGTGTTGGGCCAGTAACTGAAAGGTCGCTGGTTTTGAATCCCAGCCGACAAGGTGAAAAATCTGTCATTGTGTCCTTGAGCAAGCCAATTAACTCTTATTTGTCCTGTAAGTCTCTGGATAAAAACATCTGCTAAATGACAAGAATGCAATGAAAAATGTTTGTACATGAATTCATGCTGGGCAGCCACTTTTTTCTGATGTGTATAATTAAATGAAATAAACTGTTTTAGTTAAATATTGTATTTTGTGGTGGTAATTTCCTGTATTACTAAATGATGAGTTTACAAACCACACACAGGTCAGAGTTATATTTTAAACTCCATCTTTAATTATATGAGCTTCACCATAAGCCCTTTGACTCTCAGATAAATTCAGTGTCTATAAATGAATTCTCTGAGAGTGCTTACAAAAGAATACTTAGTATCTTTTATAGCCAAGATACACCCCTCAACTCACATGGCCAACCACAGATCTCAGGAACTTCACAAAGACCTTTTACTTGAAGAGGATTATCCCATAGCCAGATAGCATTAGCTGTAAATTATCGTTCAGTTTGGTGTCTTGGATGAGGTTCTACTTCTCGTTCTTGGTACTTCATATTACCAAAACATTACCTCATCCAATGGCATATATCAATTGTCTACTTTAGATGCTCCCATCTCAAATACCCCCCACCCATGGACGAGTGAGCCTCTAGGTCATATACCATCTCAAAATTCAGACATTGTGGAGCCCTTCACATGGTTTCACAGATAAATTCATGATGAAGACAGTGTTCAAACCTGAATTCTCCTTTCTGATATTCTGCCTATTACCAGACATGTAAAAGACAAGCCTGACCTCTCCCCTCTCTGGGCCCTGTCGTAGAGAATCATTTCAAAATATAACACTTACAAGAACTTGTGAATTTAATATAGGCTTTTAATACAAACATATCAGAAGCCTAGATGGTCCGCGGAACACACCCTTTTCCAGAGCACTGGCTCTGTCTTTATACACACACAGTGTATGAGTCCATTCCATATGTTAATGAAGTTACTTCCCTCAAGTCATCGGTCACCATTATCTTTCAGTCCAGGCTTCTTCCATGTTCATGCCTAATAACGCCTGTATCCGCTCTTGATTAGATTACAAAGGTGGCAGAACCCTCTCATGTCCTAAAATTAATGTATATCTATCTTACCCTAAGCACTTATGGCCTTTACCCTCTCTATCTAATCTTTATAATGATGTCCTGCTCCTTCCATAATAGATCATGTATTTAAGGGTCACCTCCTCCTCTTTGCCCTAAGCCCTTATGCACAGTAAAGCAAGTATGGCTTGGCCATTACACTTCTGTCTGTTTAATCTTTGGTTTCCTGTCCGCTTTCTGTTTGTGGTCTAATGTATACCTATCTTTGCTCAATAGTGTCATATCTGTCTCTATATGTAACAAAAACTACAACAGCCCCAAGTGACTTTTCCCTAGAGGAGATAGGAAAATGCAACTGCCAACAGTATAGTCCAAAAGAAGACCTTCTAATGACAAGTATAAAGTAAATAGAACATCTATGTTACCTAACTAATTCTGATTCAGCTTCCGAAAATATACAATACACAACATTGCCGCTTTGTTTATCCTGGCCAGAGGACATGACCCTACTAGAGCAACTAAGTTCGTGTTAATGTTAGCTAGCATGCAAGTATCCAAGCAGAGTTTCTCATGTTCGCCTAGAGAAATAATAGTTTGCGACATTAATGGAAACGGATCATTAATATAGCAACCGTATCAAATTGCAAACGTTTTTAAAAAATGTTGATGCTTACAATTTTCCGCGTGTCGTTGTGTTACGGTCTTGAACAAATGGCGGGTGAATGACTTGCTTCTTTCTCCCAGTTTTGAGGCATGACGGTTATACATTGTAATACATTCCGTTGTGATATTGTAAACGAACATCGGTTTCTTTTGGAGCGCGATTCATCAACAAGTGTATTTTGGGGGGATAATTTGAGGCCAGGAAGATGGTGAAGGAGCCATTAGGAAAGGTAGTCAGTCAGAGTGACCAGTAGTGGTTTTGTATTGATTTCATGCATCTCAGAAGAGCAGAAGGAGAAAGCATTGTGTTTTTCGGAGCAGGGCAGCGATTAAAGGGTGTTATATCTGGGGTTTTGTTATATATTGAGGTTCATCGTCTTGAGCAGAAGATTCCAGGAGTGGTTGGAGCACTAAACCGTGTAGTAGATGGAAAGAAGGAAGAAAGTCAATCAGTTTTACTGTTGTTTGAAGAAGATAATCTGCCTACTCCCGAGGTAAAGTTGCTTTTATATTCACATTCGGACATTAAGTAGACATTAAGCAGACAATCAGCAGACATTTTGCAAAAAGACATTAATAATTGTACAAATCTGTAACTAATTCATTGATTGTCACAGAAATCTAAAAATAGATATGGTTTATTCTTTAAATGTCTAGGATACTTTTACAACCTTCGTTTTGAGTTTAAAAAATCCAGTTTTGATTTAATAGAAATATATAAATCTTAAATGCAATGTAAAGCTGTTTAAATCAATAACTAATTCAACCTTTGTCACAGAATCATCAAACTAGATATGATTTATTCTATAAATGTCTAGCATATTTTACAACCTTTGTTTTAATATAAATTCCAGTTATGATTTGATAGAAATATTTCAAATCTATAAGATGCCATTCTTGTCATGTTTATACGTTTTTGCAAATGTGTGCCTTTTTACGATACGATTTATATTGGCTGAATACTCAACTATGATGAACACCTCAGTTAAGTGTGCTTCTATCAGGGTTCTGGTCAAATGCATGTCATTTAAAGTCAATTTAGCAATTGAACAAAAATTCATTTCAATTTTGAAATGGTTCCTAATTGCAAAAACATGTAACAGAATTTGGGTATTCCAGAACTTCTTGTTTACATGTAAATCAACATAACCCTGTTTATGTTTTTAATACTGCAGATAGAACGCTCTGTGCCCGAGATGGTTTCATTTAACTTGTCTGGGGATGACAAGAGGACTTCAAGCAAAGCCAAAATAGAACATTATTGTAAGGGCCTATTTTTCTGTTAAATTAGAAACGTATAAATAAATGACTGTTTGTTCCTTGTAACTACTTTCAAATGTGGAACTGTTGCACTAAAAATGCAAACATTGATTTGGCATACGATTTAAGATTGTAAACATTGTACAACTTTATGTAAACATTGTCTAACTTCATATAGAACAAATTGCACTTGAAATGAACATTTATTTTAAGGTCATTTAAATAAATGCATATTCTCACTTTTCAAGAAACAATCACTGAATGAGTTGATTTCTTCATCTTTAAATGCAATATTTGAGATTTTCTGTATTTCTATCAAATCAAAATGGCAATTTCTACTCAAAGCAAAGGTTGTAAAAGTCTACTAGACATTTACAGAATGAATCATACATAGTTTGATGTTTCTGTGAATTAGTTATTTAAATGTTTTAAATTATATTTGATCGATTTTATGCTAGACTTTTATATCTATTTTTTTCGTTTCTGTGACAATCAATCAAAATAGTATTAATTACATGGCTTTGAATCGGTCTGGCTTCTCATGCGATTTTTAAAAAATGACCTCAATGACGGCCTACTAAGGAACAGTGGGTTACCTGCATTGTGCAGGTGCAGAACGACAGATTTTAGCCTTGTCAGCTCCGGGGATTCGATCAGCAACTTTTCAGCTACTCGCCCAACGCTCTAACCACTAGTGATGCTAGGATACATATGATATGCAGTGTGAGCTATAGTGAATAAGCCACTGCAGTCATTAAATTGATAAAATAATGGCCATGTATCAACTGTGTGACGACAGAATATTTTTGGTATTTATTAGGATCCCCATTAGCCGCTGCAAAGTATCAAAATTGTACTTCTCTCATTGACTTCTCAAACTCCGGCTTGGTCTGCTTCGCAAGCCTTCTCTGAGTCTCGCGTTTTTACGTCTCTTGGTTTAGAAACTGGTAGTGGGGAACAGGAAGTTCCGCGCAGGCGCGCATCATTCTTCAGAATAAAGGATACGTCAGAATTGTGCAGTTGATACGACAACTTCTGTGTCCGTTTCTAATATATTACTACTGGTATGTAATAGCACGTTATAATATCTAAAGAACATGTAATAACATGCTAGGTAACAAATACGTGAAGGTATTATCTCGTTTGGTGAAGGTTTTATGTGCTATTTTGGTGTCAAACAGCGTGAGTGAACGTGATAACTTGTTTACAAGTCACATAGAGACTTTGGGTTAAAGTTAGTCTCTGAGTGGATGTAACGTTATCTCATTTCGTCAAGGTAATTTCATAAAGAATACATTTATTTGAGATTTCTTGGTTCGTTTTACGTGTCGTTTTTGGTTTTGTGTAAAATTTCACGAGGTGGTAAAATGGCGGTTCCCCCTCGGTCTGCATTAACGCACATCAGTGCAGCAAGAGAGACAATTTTACGGTTGCGCTACTGTTTTGGAGCTAAATGTAATGATTATCAGTTTTCTACATGTGAACTAGTATTCAAAGACATGCAGTTGTATCTGTCTATCTATACATGTTACTATGGTGTGAACGGAAATACTTTTGGTTTTTGACTGGAATAATACAGTGAAGACAAGGTTATTCAGGAAAATGGTACATAGTGCTGCCTACAACATATCTTGTACAACATGTTTGAGTCATTTATGCATGTATGTGTATAGGGGATATCTACTATAGATTAAGTGCGTTTAAGTTGTGTAGTCTAATTTAAAGTGTATCCTTTGTCTAATGTGAATTAATTAATGTTTTGTTGTCAATGCTTAGCTACCAGATCTATTGAAATGAGATCCGTGCTTGACTTGGACAGGAGCTCACCGAAGCTGAGTACCGTCACCTCAAATGTCTACTGTTTGAGCTCATGTTCCTCTTATAGAATATTAGCTCAACAGTATTGTGGCACTCCTGCAGCTAAATATAAACAATATTTTTAGATAATAAATTAAGTGCAAGAACTGTCTGTTTCTCTTTATTACTACTGGCTGACTCAGATTAAGTCTGAGGCCGGTAACATCAACAGTGAGGACAAACCCAACCTGTCTCTCTCCTTCCACACATTTTGTGGTTGCACAACTGTGTTGTGTTTTTGAAGTAATAAAGTGTATACAAGGTTATTAAGGAAAATAAAACTAACCAACCTTGTACTAAATAGTTTTTGCGTCATTTATGCATTTTTCTACTACAGGTTAAGTTTTAGCTCAAATGTATTATGAAGCTCCTGCACATACATTTAAACAGTACCGGCACACAAAATGAGTATCGGCAACTATTTCAGCACTGAATTACACAACTAAGTCCAGCACTGAATTAGATAATTGAACAAGACAAAATATAATATATTTAATAGAGAGTAAAGTAAGTGCCAGAACTGTCAAGACAATAACTTTTGTGTCCGTTTCTCTTCTACTACTTGCCGACTCAGGTATGAGGCCTCAACAGTGAGGACAAACCCAGCCTGCCTCTCTCCTTCCACACTGAGTCCAAACCCACAGTCACTGGGTCCTGATTGTGACAGTGGAGCCCAGTTTGCACTGCAGGATCCAGAGATGGCATCAGTGAAGCTGGAAGACTGCAGTCAAACACTGGAGCTGAACGTCAACATTAAAGATGAAGAAGAGGAGGAGAAGATTGGGAAATCTATTTCTCATGGTAAGAGCAGGTTCTATCTAACTAAGTTTGTGTTATTCATTCCAACTTCCCACTGTGTGAAAAGTTGCAGTAGAACTGTTTCATGATGAACTGTTTCAATGAGAAGGTAGATGTTATTTCATGCTACTGAGACTTGCATGGTTTGACACCAGCACCAGAGAGGAGACTAAAGAGGTGAAGTAGACAAACTGCCAGTGTTTTAAAGTTCTATGAAACAAAACCTGAGATACTTTTAGAATAGTTGTATTCCCCTTTTGCATTGCACAGCCTACTTGTATGAATACTTACAGGTAGCCTAGTGGTTAGAGCGTTAGGGCCAGTAACCAAAAGTTTGCTGACAAAGTAAAAATCTGTCTTTTCCCCTGAGCAAGGCACCCACAGTTCCCCGGGGCGCCAAAGACATGGATGTCCATTATGGCAGCCCCCTGCCCCTCTCTCACATATATTAATTAGTTCCAAGTAGAACAATTACAGAAATATCAAATCAAAATCAAATCAAATTTATTTATATAGCCCTTCGTACATCAGCTGATATCTCAAAGTGCTGTACAGAAACTCAGCCTAAAACCCCAAACAGCAAGCAATGCAGGTGTAGAAGCACGGTGGCTAGGAAAAACTCCCTAGAAAGGCCAAAACCTAGGAAGAAACCTAGAGAGGAACCAGGCTATACAAAATACAATTGTATTTTCTTTTTCAACCCCCAACCCAAAGAGAGATGAAAACATGACAACCAAACATAAAGAAATCCAATAATATAAATAAATAAAGTATATCTGTATATCATATCTTATTCCATTTACAGAAGTAGTCCCCAAACCCAAATCTCTTAAGCACTTGAAATAAGACCACTCAACTCTCTTCATCAAGTGAGAGTATGGCAGTATTAGTACTCTCCTCACATTGTGAAAGCCTTGATGATTTTCACAACGCCATTTTGGTCTTTGGATGGAGTTCTCCCGTATCTAATACACAATCTCCTTGCTAAGGCCTTAGCACTCATTTTTGAGTCTGAATTCAGAAGAGAAATCGGTCTGAACTTTCACATTTAGTTGGTGATTATCCAGCTTCAGATTAAGAGTAAAGCACTCCTTAGAGAGGAGGAAGCAACCTTGCTGAAAGGATTCAGCATACAGTGCATTGGGAAAGTATTCAGATCCCGTGACTTTTTCCACATTTTGTTACATTTTAGCCTTATTCTAAAATATATTAAATTGTTTGTTTCCCTCACCAATCTACACACAATACTCCACAATGACAAAATAAAAAACAGTTTTAGACATTTTACAACATGTGTATATAATGTGTTTATACACTACAAAAAAAAAATAAAGGGAACACTTAAACAACACAATGTAACTCCAAGTCAATCACACTTCTGTGAAATCAAACTGTCCACTTAGGAAGCAACACTGATTGACAATAAATTTCACATGCTGTTGTGCAAATGGAATAAACAACAGGTGGAAATTATAGGTAATTAGCAAGACACCCCCAATAAAGGAGTGGTTCTGCAGGGGATGACCACAGGCCACTTCTCAGTTCCTATGCTTCCTGGCTGATGTTTTGGTCACTTTTGAATGCTGGTGGTGCTTTCACTCTAGTGGTAGCATGAGACGGAGTCTACAACCCACACAAGTGGCTCAGGTAGTGCAGCTCATCCAGGATGGAACATCAATGCGAGCTGTGGCAAGAAGGTTTGCTGTGTCTGTCAGCGTAGTGTCCAGAGCATGGAGGCGCTACCAGGAGACAGGCCAGTACATCAGGAGACGTGGAGGAGGCCGTAGGAGGGCAACAACCCAGCAGCAGGACCGCTACCTCCGCCTTTGTGCAAGGAGGAGCAGGAGGAGCACTGCCAGAACCCTGCAAAATGTCTTCCAGCAGGCCACAAATGTGCATGTCTGCTCAAATGGTCAGAAACAGACTCCATGAGGGTGGTATGAGGGCCCGACGTCCACGGGCGGGGGTTGTGCTTACAGTCCAACACCGTGCAGGATGTTTGGCATTTGCCAGAGAACACCAAGATTGGCAAATTCGCCACTGGTACCCTGTGCTCTTCACAGATGAAAGCAGGTTCACACTGAGCACGTGACAGACGTGACAGAGTCTGGAGACGCCGTGGAGAACGTTCTGCTGCCTGCAACATCCTCCAGCATGACCGGTTTGGCGGTGGGTCAGTCATGGTGTGGGGTGGCATTTCTTTGGGGGGCCGCACAGCCCTCCATGTGCTCGCCAGAGGTAGCCTGACTACCATTAGGTACCGAGATGAGATCCTCAGACCCCTTGTGAGACCATATGCTGGTGCGGTTGGCCCTGGGTTCCTCCTAATGCAAGACAATGCTAGACCTCATGTAGCTGGAGTGTGTCAGCAGTTCCTGCAAGAGGAAGACATTGATGCTATGGACTGGCCCGCCCATTCCCCAGACCTGAATCCATTTGAGCACATCTGGGACATCATGTCTCGCTCCATCCACCAACGCCACGTTGCACCACAGACTGTCCAGGAGTTGGCGGATGCTTTAGTCCAGGTCTGGGAGGAGATCCCTCAGGAGACCATCCGCCACCTCATCAGGAGCATGCCCAGGCGTTGTAGGAAGGTCGTACAGGCACGTGGAGGCCACACACACTACTGAGCCTCATTTTGACTTGTTTTAAGGACATTACATCAAAGTTGGATCAGCCTGTAGTGTGGTTTTCCACTTTAATTTTGAGTGTGACTCCAAATCCAGACCTCCATGGGTTGATACATTTGATTTCCATTAATTATTTTGTGTGATTTTGTTGTCAGCACATTCAACTATGTAAAGAAAAAAAGTATTTAATAAAAATATTTCATTCATTCAGATCTAGGATGTGTTATTTTAGTGTTCCCTTTATTTTTAAATATAAAAATGGAAATATTACATTTATACAAGTATTCAGACCCTTTACTCAGTACTTTGTTGCAGCGATTATAGCCTCAAATCTTCTTGGGTATGACGCTACAATCTTGGCACACCTGTATTTGGGGAGTTTCTCCCTTCTCTGTAGGTCGTCTCAAGCTCTGTCAGGTTGGATGGGATATGGCGGCATTGAAAGAAGTGATATCAAGTTTAAAGTGTTGAGGTGGAGCAGTTGAAATAGAAGATTCCAGGTGTCTGTGACACCTGCCATTTGGTGAGACGTAGATCCGGTGTAGAGCGTTGGGAAACAGAAGACATCTGTCATGTAGAGTTTTGATGGAGAGTCTCTGCCAGAAAGGTCAAGGTAGGAAGTGTCAGTTATCCTGTGGGCGCTTTTGTTCCGTAAATACTACAGTGTTTTAGGTGTCAGGTTTATGGGCCTGTTGCAGCAGTGTGTAGGAGTGAGATGCCTAGATGTGAGAAGTGTGTAGGAGGTCATGAGATGAAGGAATGTGTGGTATCGTGGAGAAAGTTGTGTGTTAGTTGTGGGGGTGCCAATGGGGCTGGAGATCTGAGGTGTCAGGTGAGAGAAAGCCAGATTGAGGTTGCCGGGGTTCCAGTAGTACAGAATGCCAAAAGACAATGCAGAGACAATTTCACGGTCTTACTACAGGGTTGAAGCTGAATGTAATGATCATCAGTTTTCTACATGTGTACTAATATTCAGACACATTCAGTTGTTTCTTTATGTATCTATACATGTTACTATGGTGTGGACAGGAAATACAATTGATTGAAATAATAAAGTAAAGACAAGGTTATTTAGGAAAATAGCACATAGTGCTGCCTAAAACAATGTGAATTTGGGAAATCTACTATAGTTTAAGTGCACATTGTGTAGCTTAATTTATGTTGTGTAGGCTAATTTTAAAGTGTGTACTTTGTCTAATATCAATTCGTTAATGTTTTGTTGTCAATGCTTAGCTACCAGATCTTTTGAAATGACATCAGTTCTTGACTTGGACAGCAGCTCATCAGAGCTGAGTACCGTCACCTACCAGTATTGTGGAGCTCCTTAAAAAGCCATTTTGGGTTTACTACCTTTTTATTTGGGCATTTTTATGGTTCAGAAATGTGGTGGGTACTCTCTTCGTTCACTGGACTTTATCCTGCTAACTGTTCCAAATGTCTGAACTGAATTTGGTAAAAGGACTTTTATGTACTCTGCGCCATCGTCTTGGAACGCCTTACAAAATACTTTTAAACTGGAAGAACTTGTCCCGATTGGTGTTTTTAAATCACTGATGAAGGATTTTGAGGCTGATTCCCTGACCTGTCAATGTTTTTAATTTGCTGTTTTTGATTTTGTTATACTATTGTGAATTCAATGGTTTTTACTAGATTACTTGTAGTTTTTCATGTCTGTCTGTAATTTTTGTAATGACCTGGTGCTGCCTATCTTGGCCAGGATGCTCTTGAAAAATAGATTTTTAAATCTCAATGAGCCCTTCCTGGTTAAATAAAGGTTAAATAAAATAAATACAAATATAAACAGTACCGGGATCTATTTCAGTCCAAGTCAAGCACTGTTTTAGATCATTGAACAAGAAGAAATATTATATATTTTTTTTGAGGATAAAGAAAGTGCCATAAATGTCAAGACTAACTTTTTGTTGTCTGTTTCTCATTGTTACTACAGGACGACTAGAATTAAGTCTGGGGCCGGTAACATCAACAGTGACGACAAACCCAGCCTGCCTCTCTCCTTCCACACTGAGTCCAAACCTACAATCACTGGGTCCTGATTGTGACAGTGGAGCCCAGTTTGCACTGCAGGATCCAGAGATGAAGCTGGAAGACTGCAGTCAAACACTGGAGCTGAATGTCATCATTAAAGATGAAGAAGAGGAGGAGAAGATTGGGACATCTGTTAGTCATGGTAAGAGCTGGTTCTGTTATTTATTCCAACTTCCCACTGTGTATGAAAAGTTGCAGTATAACTGTTTCATGATGAGAAGGTAGATGTTATTTCATGCTACTGAGACTTGGTGGTTTGACACCAGTATTGCCAGCATTTGTTTTATTAACTGGTCTATCTGGAGTGATCAGAGAGGAGACTAAAGAAGTGAAGTAGACAAACTGCCAGTGTTTTAAAGTTCTATGAAATGAGTCTGTGTAGTTACTAACCCTTGTGATAGTGAGTGGAGGATGATATGAAATTTGTCTGTGTAGTTACTAACCCTTGTGATAGTAAGTGGAGGATGACACTCCCCTTTTTAGCTTTCATCTCTTACCCACTTTTAGAATAGTTTTATTCCCCTGTATTGTACAGCCTACTGATATGAATACATATGTCACCCAGTACAGACAGAAGAGGACTGGTCACCCCTTTGGGCGTGGTTCCTCTCTACATTTCTTCTAGGTTCCTTCTTTCTAGGGAATTTTTCCTAGCCGCTGTGCTTCTACACCTGCATTGCTTGTTCTTTAGGGATTTTAGGCTGGGTTTCTGTAAAGCACTTTGTGACAACTGCTGATGTAAAAAGGGCTTCATAAAATAAATTTGATTGACATGGACAGTACCAGTCAAAAGTTTGGACACACCTACTCAATCCAGGGTTTTTCTTAATTTTTACTATTTTCTACATTGTAGAATAATAGTGAAAACTAACTTTTAAATAACACATGTGGAATTATGTAGTAACCAAAAAAGTGTTAAACAAATAAAAATATATTTGAGATTCTTCAAAGTAGCCACCTTTTGTCTTGATAACAACTTTGCACACTCTTGGCATTCTCTCAACCATCTTCATGAAGAAGTCACCTGGAATAGATTTCAATTAACAGGTGTGCCTTATTAAAAGTTCATTTGTGGAAGTGCCTTATTAATGCGTTTGAGCCAATCAGTTGTGTTGTGACACTGTAGGGGTGGTATAGAAATGACAGTCCATCTTCTTTAAGACATAAAGGCCAGTCAATGTGGAATATTTCTAGAACTTTGAAAGTGTCTTCAAGTGCAGTCTCAAAAACCATCAAGCACTATGATGAAACTGGGCTCTCATGAGGACCGCCACAGGAAAGGAAGACCCAGAGATACCTCTTCGACAGAGGCTAAGTTCATTAGATTTACCAGCCTCAGAATTTGCATCCCATATAAATGCTTCACAGAGTTCAAGTAACAGACACATCAACATCAACTGTTCAGAGGAGACTGCGTGAATCAGGCCTTCATGGTTGAATTGATGCAGAGAAACCAATACTAATGGACACCAATAAGAAGAGACTTGCTTGGGCCAAGAAACATGAGCAATGGACATGAGACCAGTGGAAATCTGTAATTTGGTGTGATGAGTCCAAATATGAGATTTTTGGTTCCAACCGCTGTGTCTTTGTGAGACGCAGAGTAGTAGGTGAACGGATCATCTCTGCGTGTGTGGTTCCTACTGTGAAGCATGGAGGAGGCGGTGTGGGGGCGCTTTGCTGGTGACGACAGTGTCTGTGATTGATTTAGAAAGGCACACCTAACCAGCATGGCTACCACAGCATTCTGAGGCGATATGCCATCCCATCTGGTATGGGCTTAGTGGGACTATCATTTGTTTTTTTCTACAGGACAATGATCCAAAACACCCCTCCAGGATGTGTAAGGGCTATTTGACCAAGAATGCGAGTGATGGAGCGCTGCATCGGATGACCTGGCCTCCACAATCCCCAGACCTCAACCCAATTGAGATGGCTTGAGATGAGTTGGACCGCAGAGTGAAGGAAAAGCAGCTAACATGTGCTCAGCATGTGTGGGAAGTCCTTCAAACTGTTGGTAAAGCATTCCAGGTGAAGCTGGTTGAGAGAATGCCAAGAGTGCAAATCTGTCATCAAGGCAAAGGGTGGCTACTTTGAAGAATCTAAAATATAACAGTTTTTGGGGTTACTACACGATTCCATAGTTTTGATGTCTTCACTGTTATTCTACAATGTAGAAAATAGTCAAAATAAAGAAAAACCCTGGAATGGGTAGGTGTGTCCAAACTTTGGACTGGTACTGTATATGACACCAACTGATTATTATTCTGATGATGTTCACACAGGAAACCATGGAGAGACATTCTCTACATTCAGAGAGCAACAGCAGGAAGATCACAGAGCTAAGAGGTCTCACCACTGCCCACATTGTGGGGAGATTTTCTCATTTCTATCAAAGCTGAAAATACACCTAAAAATACACTTAGGAGAGAATCTGTATTCCTGTACTGACTGTGGCAAGGATTTCACAACATTAAAGGTTCTGATAGTTCATCAGAGAGTGCATGAACGGATACATACAGGATTGAAGCCTTACTTCTGCTCTGACTGTGGAAAGAGTTTCTCACGACTGGACACCTTAAAAAGACATGAACATATACATACAGGAGAGAAGCCTTACTCCTGCTCCGACTGTGGGGCAAGTTTCTCTCGACTGGGCCACCTAAAAACACATGAAGGTATACATACAGGAGAGAAGCCTTACTCCTGCCCTGACTGTGGAAAGAGTTTCTCTCGACTGGGCCACCTAAAAACACATGAACGTATACATACAGGAGAGAAGCCCTGCTCTGACTGTGGGAAGAGTTTCTCTGCAACTCTGACTGTGGAAAGAGTTTCTCTCGACTGGGCCACTTAAAAACACATGAACGTATACATACAGGAGAGAAGCCTTACTTCTGCTCTGACTGTTTAAAATGCTTCACAACATCAAATGACCTGAAAGTTCATCAGAGAACACACACAGGAGAGAAACCTTACTCCTGCTCTGATTGTGTAAAATGCTTCACAACATACTCTGGTCTTGAAAGTCATCAGAGAACACACACAGGAGAAAAGCCTTATGCCTGCTCTAATTGTGTAAAATGCTTCACATCATCAACTAACCTAAAAATTCACCAGAGAACACACACACAGGAGAGAAGCCTTACTCCTGCTCTGATTGTGGAAAGAATTTCTCCCGACTGGGCAACTTAAAAGACATGAACTTATACATAAAGAAGAGAAGCCTTACTAATGCTCTGACAGTTGAAAGAGTTTCTCCCAACAGGGCAACTTAAAAATACACAAACATATACATAAAGCAGGAGTAAGGCTTATCTCCTTTAACTGTGGGAAGTGCTACACAACGTCAACTGAGCAAAAAGTTCACCCAATAGGACACACAGGAGAGAAGCCTTGCTTCTCCTCTGACTGTGGGAAGAGTTTCTCCCAACAGGGCAACTTAAAAATACACCAATGTATCCATAAAGGTGAAAAGCATCATCAGTTGTCTCAGACCAGCCAAGATTAGTCACTACATCACCTCATTCTCATCTCATAAAGGAAGTGGTAACAGTGAATTTGATAACATTAACACTCTATTGTAATCATGTTTTTTCTCACTGTGTTAACCGTGCAGAGGAAAGGGAGCATTATAGAATGTCATTGTAAATGATCTTTCTCCATAGAAATGCATCAACTTGTACTTTAGCATTTTAGCTAATAAGCAACTTTGCAACAACATTGCATGACCAAAAGTATGTGGACTCCTGCTCGTTGAACATCTCATTCCAAAATCATGGACTTGGTGTCCCTTTTGCTGAAATAACAGCCTCCACTCTTCTGGGAAGGCTTTCCACTAGATGTTGGAACATTGCTGTGGGAATTTCTTTCATTCAGTCACAAGTGATGTTGGGTGATTAGGCCTGGCTCGAAGTCGGCATTCCAATTCATCCCAAAGTTGTTAAATGGGGTTCAGGTCAGGGCTCTGTGTAGGCCAGTCAAGTTCTTCCACACCAATCTCGATAAACCATTTCTGTATGGACCTCGCTTTGTATAGGAGCCTTGTCATGCTAAAACAGGAAAGGGTCTTTATCAAACTGTTGCCACAAAGTTGGCAGCACAAAATCATCTTGAATGTCATTGTATGCTGTAGCGTTATGATTTCCCTTCACTGGAACTAAGGGGCCTAGCCCAAATCATGAAAAACAGCCTCAGACCATTATTCCTCCTCCACCAAACTTTACAGTTGGCACTATGCATTGGGACAGGTAGCATTCTTCTGGCATCCGCCAAACCCAGATTTGTCCATCAGACTTCCAGATGATAAGGCGGGATTCATAACTCCAGAGAACGTGTTTCCACTGCTTCAGAGTCCAATGGCGGGGTGCTTTACACCACTCCAGCTGACGCTGGCATTGCACAGCTGGGTGATTTTAGTCTTGTGTGCAGCTGCTCGGCCATAGAAACCCATTTTTTTTGAAGCTCCTGACTAACAGTTCTTGTGTTGACGTTGCTTCCAGAGGCAGTTTGGAACTCGTTAGTGAGTGTTGCAACCGAGGACAGACAATTCTTACGCGCTTCAGCACTTGGCGGTCCCGTTCTGTAAGCTTGTGTGACCTACCACTTCGCTCCTAGACGTTTCCACGTCACAATAGCAACACTTATAGTTGACCGGGGCAGGGCTAGCAAGGCAGATATTTGACGAACTGACTTGTTGGAAAGGTGGCATCCCATGACGATGGGATGCCACCTGTCAATAACGGGTGTGGCTGAAATAGCCGACTCTACTAATTTAAAGGGGTGTCTTTATACTTTTCTGTTTATATAGTGTACCAAGCATGTTAGGTTAGCATGCAACTACTTAGCATTTTCATTAACGTTAGCAACAACAAATTGGAACAAGTAAAATATTGCATATTCGTAACATATTGTACGAATTGTAATTCGTAGCATACTATACGCCATACAAATCTTATTATATTGTACTACTCATTTTACATTTGTAGGCCACTGTAATGTAACAAAGCATACTGTATCATACTAAAGTGTGTGGTATGGATTTTTGTTACATATAGTACGTTTTGCTCTGACACCAAGTTGTCCCTCTGCAGTTCTCTGTGGGAATGAGCTGGTAGACATGTGTATCAGATAGAGATGGTGTGATGATTCGTTTTCACCATTAGTTTGGGTGGATTATTTTTAACTACATAACAACTTTTTTTTAATGATATGCAGGCTCTGAAATGACTACAAGTGTTTATTAAATTGCCTTAGAAAACTAGATTGATTACTTTAGTCATTGGTTAATGTATTTGGATAACTGCAATGAACTTATTGATCTGCCTATGAAAAATAAACATTCTACATGAATTTGTGCTGGTCATACTTGGTTTTTTGGGTTATCTATACAGAAAAGACTATGATTTGTTTACTTCATGGTATTCAAAATAATGTACATGTCTATATACTCAACATGTCACTTCATCTCTAGACATCACCATGGGGATAAGCCAATTTGCAGTATAAATTACTTAAATATGTTTCTTATTAAATAACAGTTAAATAAAACAAACAAAGTATTATTTATTATTTTAAAGTGTTTTATGTGGTGCCAAAGTCCAGGGACAGCAATAATGACCCAGTTACTATTGGGGAATGGAACCAGAGGAAGCTTGTGTTACCTTTCTCACACCACTACAGTATTCATTCTTCATTGTTAGAGCTCAATATATGCCCAGGATTATATTCAGGCTCAGACTGTTGAAATGCCCTGTTGATTATGTAAACAGTCTTGTGGAACTCTGGTATTGATGGTGCATTTTAGGGCGTCAATGTTATGAATGCTCAGAGTAACAGAGCTATGAACTCTCTTGTCGAATGGAACCAGAGAGGAAGCTGCATTACCCTTTACATCCCCATTGTTCAGAGTGGAAGAGCTGTGAACTCGTCTGTGATGGAACACGTCTACCACAACCTTTCCTACTGTGTTAGTCAGCACCACAGCATTTTAGGAAGCCATTGTTCAAAATATGTTCATACGTAATATTACAATGGGAGGGGGTGTGGCCTGCACAGAGAAGAACCAGGAAGTTGACCTGAGACTTCTATTTAGAACTGGGATCAGCGAAACTGGAAGACTGCAGTCAAACACTGGAGCTGAATGTCAACATTAAAGATGAAGAAGAGAAAATTGGGAAATCTGTTTCTCATGGTAAGAACAGGTTCTATCTATAATTGATCTGGATAATTTAGACGTCCATACATTATGACCCAGTCTATTGTTAGGTTGAATTCTGTCATTCTGACGTCCAATTCTCTTCATAGCTTTTGAACGAGGAAAATGTGGAATTGTAATTTGGGATACTTTGTGAATTGATTGGAATTGACGCTAACGGTTGCTAATCCTTTTGATAGTGAGCGGGGGATGACATTGCTAACAATTTTCAAAGGGAAGTTGGTTTTGAAGTTTCTGTCCTATGTCTGAGAGATTAAGAAAGATTAGTAAAACATGTTTACCTGTATTTAACCCCTTTTTCAATATATATGTCTCAACATAAAACATTTTAAAAACGTGTACCTGCTACCTTCAGACACTTGTGGGCATCCTAGAGCAAAATGTACTTGTTCGTGAGTCTCACCTTGTAGGCTACAGACAGAAGTTAGTGTCTCCTGGTCTGACAAACAACACCGCAGCTCTGCCACCTTCCACCACAGATGCGGAAGGCTGACATCAGCGGATGTGTTGAATTGAGACACAGCCCATTCAAAAATACATCTCTAGCTGAACCAGAAGGCTTTTGATGGGGATTTTTTAATTATTAAGCTAATTTGATTTAGACGGGGATGCGGACATTGACTCTTGGGTTTTTAAAGCACACCAGCATATACATAAAGAAGAGATGCTGGTAACACTTCCTTTCATGAGGTCCTTATTATAGGCTCTAATTAATAATTGCCAGAAATATACCCCCTGCTAGCTAGCCTCTGAAGCTAAGCAGGGTTGGTCCTGGTCGGTCTCTGGATGGGAAAACAGATGCTGCTGGAAGTGGTGTTGGAGGGCCAGCAGGAGGCAGTCTTTCCTCTGGACTAAAATAAAAATCATAATGCCCCAGGACAGTGATTGGAGACATTTCCCTGTGTGCCATCTTTCGGGTGGGACCTTAAACGGGTACCCTGACTCTCTGCGGTCACTATATATCTCAAGCCACTTTTCATAAGAGTAGGGGTGTTTACCCCAGGGTCCTGGCTAAATTCCCAATCTGGCCCTGATACCATCATGGCCACCTTAATCATCCCGAGCTTCCAATTGGCTCATTCATCCCCCCTCCTCTCCACTGTAACTATTCCCCAGGTTCTTGCTGTAAATGAGAATGTGTTCTCAATTTACCTGGTAAATAAATATAGATATAATTACTGAAACCATCTGGGTTTACTTGGTTGAGCTTACAAAAACAGATCTAAAACGAGTCTCATCCCAGATGAGGAATACGACACTTTCAAAGCACATGTAATGTTTGCCTAAATACAATGTAATTTCGAGTTCTTACACAGGATTTAGCTAGTTAAAATTAAGTATATCTTTAGGAGTAATTAATGTGTACCTACCTATATAGTACATTACCCACCCTGACAACCCGGCCCTCAATTTAAAGCTTGTGAAAATGACATCCAAGTGGGAGAACAAATACACTAGTACAACACAGAGTATATTTAATATCTGCACAAGTACAATGTAATTACTAGGTGTTACACAGGATTTGGCCGGTGATAATGAAGTCTATCTGGTGGGATGCTACTTGTAATTACAGGGAACCAATAGCCAGTGGTGGGGAAAGTACCCAGTTGTTATACTTCAGTAAAATAAAGAAACCTTAATTGTAAAAGTGAAAGTCGTCTAGTAAAATACTTGAGTCAAAGTATAAGGGTTTTAAATATACTTAAGTATCAAAAGTAAAAAATATGATTCACATTCCTTATATTAAACAAACCAGATGGCACAATTGTAAACAAAATAAATTACAATTCAAAAAATTCAAAACATGATTTAATAGCCAGGGGCACACCAACACTAAGACAATTTACAAACAAAGCATTTATGTTTAGTAAGTCCACCGACCTGGATGACCAGGGTTGTTCTCTTGGTAACCATTTTCCTGTCCTGCTAAGCATTCGGAATGAAATGAGTACTTTTGGGTGTCATGGAAAATGTATTGAATAAAAAGTAAATTATTTTCTTTAGAACAGGGGTCGAAAAGGTCAGTGTGCAAAATTTTGACATGATACTATAGATTGACGCGGAAAAAAGTGTTATAGGTGAGACAGAAACGTCAAGACAGGAGAGAGAAAGGTACGTTTAACATGCAATTTGTTTTGTTTTCTTTTGGGGATACATGAATTCTGCTGAACGATTTAGCATAGGAAGTTAGCGAGCATTTTGGCCTGCTAGCTAACTGCAGTGCCATAACTGTTAGGCCTGCTAACTAGTTACCATATCGCATTGTGCAGAATATACTTTCCATGTAGTATGTTGAGTTTTCTTTTTATTAGCTAGGTAGCTTTCTAACCTTGACTAGCTACTGTAGTTGACTAGCTACTGCTAAGTTTCCTAACCTGATGTCTACAAATAGCTATGATATTGTGGACTTCAGGAAACAGCAGAGGGAACACCCCCCTATCCACATCGATGGAACAGTAGTGGAGAGGGTAGCTAGTTTTAAGTTCCTCGGCATACACATCACAGACAAACTGAATTGGTCCACTCACACTGACAGCGTCGTGAAGACGACGCAGCAGCGCCTATTCAACCTCAGGAGTCTGAAGTAATTTTGCTTGTCACCAAAAGCACTCAAAACTTCTACAGATGCACAATCGAGAGCATCCTGGCGGGCTGTATCACCGCCTGGTACGGCAACTGCTCCGCCCTCAACCGTAAGGCTCTCCAGAGGGTAGTGAGGACTGCACAACGCATCACCGGGGGCAAACTACCTGCCCTCCAGGACACCTACACCACCCATTGTTACAGGAAGGCCATAAAGATCATCAAGGACATCAACCACCCGAACCACTGCCTGTTCACCCCGCTATCATCCAGAAGGCGAGGTCAGTGCAGGTGCATCAAAGCTGGGACTGAGAGACTGAAAAACAGCTTCTATCTCTAGGCCATCAGACTGTTAAACAGCCACCACTAACATTGAGTGGCTGCTGCCAACACACTGTCATTGACACTGACCCAACTCCAGCCATTTTAATAATGGGAAATGATGTAAATATATCACTAGCCACTTTAAACAATGCTACCTTATATAATGTTACTTACCCTACATTATTAATCTCATATGCATATGTATATACTGTACTCTACATCATCGACTGCATCCTTATGTAATACATGTATCACTAGCCACTTTAACTATGCCACTTTGTTTACTTTGTCTACACACTCATCTCATATGTATATACTGTACTCGATACCATCTACTGTATGCTGCTCTGTACCATCACTCATTCATATATCCTTATGTACATATTCCTTATCCCCTTACACTGTGTATAAGACAGTAGTTTTGGAATTGTTAGTTAGATTACTTGTTGGTTATCACTGCATTGTCGGAACTAGAAGCACAAGCATTTCGCTACACTCGCATTAACATCTGCTAACCATGTGTATGTGACAAATAAAATTTGATTTGATTTGGATATGGTCGCTACTGGCTAGCTAGCTGGGCTCACCTTTGTGTGAAGCTTTCCACAATAACGATTATTTACGGCTCGCCTTCACAATAAAAGTCACCCATTGGAAACAACAGGGTGTGGTCAATCTTGGGTAAGTTATACAAATCTTTCGTGTTAGCATGCACTTTTATAGCTAGCTGGACAACACAATAACTAGTTAGCAAGGCATAGCTAGCTATAGTCTTAAACCATGGAAAGCATGATGATGATAACTACTATAGGGTAATGTAGTGTCTAAATTGTCATACATTATTCTTCTCTACGACAGATTTCCACAAGGTCTCAGACTCCAAGATGGGAAAATGCCTACTAGAACGAAACATATAACAGAGACAGAGTTGTTGATATTCATTGTTATTTGTAACATTAAAAAGGAGGACAAGAAGATAATCCCGTTTTTCTAAATTAGCTACAGCGCTTTGGAAAGTATTTAGACCCCTTTGACTTTTTCCACATTTTGTTACTTTATATCCTTATTCTAAAATGTATTAAATAAAACGTTTTCCTCAGCAATCTACACACAATACCCCATAATACCAAAGAAAACATGTTTTTAGAAATGTTTATAAAAAAAACACATTTAAACAGAAATACTTTTACATAAGTATTCAGACCTTTCGCTATCAGACTTGAAATTGAGCTCTGGTGCATCCTGTTTCCATTGATTATCCTTGAGATGTTTCTACAACTTGATTGGAGTCCAGCTGTGGTAAATTCAATTGATTGGACATGATTTGGAAAGGCACACACCTGTCTATTTCAGGTCCCAAAGTTGACAGTAGATGTCAGAGAGATGCTTGATGAAAACCTGCTCCAGAGCGCGCAGGACTTCAGACTGGGGTGAAGGTACACCTTCCAACAGGACACCGACCCTAAACACACAGCCAAGACAACGCAGGAGTGGCTTCTGGACAATTCTCGTAATGTCCTTGAGTGGCCCAGCCAGAGCCCGGCCACTGCTTGGAGCCTGGTTCCTGTCTAGGTTTCTTCCTAGGTTCCTTCCTTCTAGGGAGTTTTTACTACCACTGTGCTTCTGCATTGCTTGCTCTTTGGGGTTTTGGTCTCGGTACCTGCACCCTCAGCGGAGTCAACGAACACCGGAAGCATCCGTTTTTCAGGGAAAAGGCAGAGGAAGTAAAAGCCTGAAAACCGCAAGCTTGTGGTGTTTATTTTACGCCTGATACGTTAGGTTAGGGTATCTGTAAAGCACTTAATGACAACTGCAGATGTAAAAGGGCTTTATAAAATACATGTGATTGACATTTGTATCACACCAACTGACTGGTTCTTCTGATGTTCTTCACACATGAGACCATGTTGACACATTCTCTACATCCAGAGAGCAACAGCAGGAAGATCCCAGAGCTAAGAGGTCTCACCCCTGCCCACATTGAGGAGATTTTCCCAATTCTATCAAAGCTAAAAATACACCTAAACATAGACACAGGAGAGAATCTGTATCCCTGCTCTGACTGTGGGAAGACACGGCAAAATATCAAGGGATCTGACAGTTCAACACTGGAGAGAAGCCCTACTCCTGTTCTGACTGTGAGAATATTTTCTCTCAGCAGAGCAACATAAGAACACTTCAAAGCATACACACAGGAGAGAAGCTTTACTCCTGCTCTGACCGTTGGAAGACTTTCTCTCAACATGGCCACTTAAAAAGACACCAACATGTACATAAATGTGAGATTTGCTTAACACCTTTTTGGTTACTACATGATTCCATATGTGCTTTTTTAATAGTTTTCATGTCTTCACTATTATTATGCAATGTAGAAAATAAGAAAACTAAAGAAACCCTGGAATGAGTAGGTGTGTCCAAACTTTTGACTGGTACTGTATATCTGTATTTATCTACTCAATACATGTCATGACACCTCTACACACTGGGACAATCAAGTTGCTTGTCACCAATATTCTCTAAATCAAATCAAGGATGACTGTTTAACAGTCTTTATGGCCTGGAGATAGTAGCGGTTTCATTCTCTTGGTACCAGCTTTGATGCACCTGTACTGTCTTCGCCTTCAAGACGGTAACAGGGTGAACAGGCCGTGTCTCTGGTGGCTGAGGTTCTTGATGATCTTCTTGGCCTTACACAGAGATCATCTACAATGCATATGTAATGAGTTGAAAACGTACACTTAAACAGACACCCCTTTCGTTTTTTAAAACAAGTTTTATTTGTGTAGCTAATCAATCTCACTTTTATATTCTACATGATTTAGCAGAAGTTAGTCCATCAATCCAGTAGATGTCTCTGTTGCACTTTGGTAGTGTGGGGAACAGGAAGTTCCGGTAGGCGCACACCATTCTTTAGAATTTAGAAAACGTTTAAACTGTGCTGTCCGTTTCTCTTTATTACTACAGGTATGTAATAGCACGTTTAAACTGTCTAATATCGAAATAACGTAATAGCATGCTAGATAACACACCCGTCACGGTATTATCACGTTTGGGAAAGGTCCGTTTAATTAAATGACTTCCATCAACATCCGCTCCAACAGTTTAAATGACTTCCATCAACATCCGTTCCAACAGTTTAATTAAATGACTTCCATCAACATCCGCTCCAACAGTTTAATTAAATGACTTCCATCAACATCCGCTCCAACAGTTTAAATGACTTCCATCAACATCCGTTCCAACAGTTTAATTAAATGACTTCCATCAACATCCGCTCCAACAGTTTAAATGACTTCCATCAACATCCGCTCCAACAGTTTAATTAAATGACTTCCATCAACATCCGTTCCAACAGTTTAATTAAATGACTTCCATCAACATCCGTTCCAACAGTTTAATTAAATTACTTCCATCAACATCCGCTCCAACAGTTTAATTAAATTACTTCCATCAACATCCGCTCCAACAGTTTAATTAAATGACTTCCATCAACATCCGCTCCAACAGTTTAAATGACTTCCATCAACATCCGTTCCAACAGTTTAATTAAATGACTTCCATCAACATCCGCTCCAACAGTTTAATTAAATGACTTCCATCAACATCCGCTCCAACAGTTTAAATGACTTCCATCAACATCCGCTCCAACAGTTTAATTAAATGACTTCCATCAACATCCGCTCCAACAGTTTAAATGACTTCCATCAACATCCGTTCCAACAGTTTAATTAAATGACTTCCATCAACATCCGCTCCAACAGTTTAAATGACTTCCATCAACATCCGCTCCAACAGTTTAATTAAATGACTTCCATCAACATCCGCTCCAACAGTTTAAATGACTTCCATCAACATCCGCTCCAATAGTTTAAATGACTTCCATCAACATCCGCTCCAACAGTTTAAATGACTTCCATCAACATCCGTTCCAACAGTTTAATTAAATGACTTCCATCAACATCCGCTCCAACAGTTTAAATGACTTCCATCAACATCCGCTCCAACAGTTTAATTAAATGACTTCCATCAACATCCGCTCCAACAGTTTAAATGACTTCCATCAACATCCGTTCCAACAGTTTAATTAAATGACTTCCATCAACATCCGCTCCAACAGTTTAAATGACTTCCATCAACATCCGCTCCAACAGTTTAATTAAATGACTTCCATCAACATCCGCTCCAACAGTTTAAATGACTTCCATCAACATCCGCTCCAATAGTTTAAATGACTTCCATCAACATCCGCTCCAACAGTTTAAATGACTTCCATCAACATCCGCTCCAACAGTTTAAATGACTTCCATCAACATCCGCTCCAACAGTTTAATTAAATGACTTCCATCAACATCCGCTCCAACAGTTTAATTAAATGACTTCCATCAACATCCGCTCCAACAGTTTAAATGACTTCCATCAAATCCCGAGTGGTGCAGCGGTCTAAGACACTGCATCTCAGTGCAAGAGGTGTCACTGCAGTACCTGGTTCGAATCCATGCTGCATCACATCCGGCTGTGATTGGGAGTCCCATCGGGACGACTAAAAGCTGCATGAACTGTCAAGTCTCGACATGTCCTGGGGAAATGGAGAGCGGGAGATAGCTGTCTATCAAAATGTTTTTACAGGCACCTGAAAGCTGGCTAGGCAACAGGAGAGCGCCCCATCTGTTCACCACAACTTTGTACCGGCTGCTTAAAAAGGCAAGAGAACCATGGACCATGCCCCAGGACTACCTGACATGATGACTCCTTGCTGTCCCCAGTCCACCTGGCCGTGCTGCTGCTCCAGTTTCAACTGTTCTGCCTTATTATTATTGGACCATGCTGGTCATTTATGAACATTTGAACATCTTGGCCATGTTCTGTTATAATCTCTACCTGGCACAGCCAGAAGAGGACTGGCCACCCCACATAGCCTGGTTCCTCTCTAGGTTTCTTCCTAGGTTTTGGCCTTTCTAGGGAGTTTTTCCTAGCCACCGTGCTTCTACACCTGCATTGCTTGCTGTTTGGGGTTTTAGGCTGGGTTTCTGTACAGCACTTTGTGACATCAGCTGATGTAAGAAGGGCTATATAAATACATTTGATTTGAGAAATTGATTTCTTTTTTAAATGTATTCAGACATGTACAGGATTTCCCATGTGCATTTTTTTATTTTTATTGAACCTTTATTTAAGTGTTCGGTTTCCTGCACAAATGTCAGTTGTCAGTATGCATTTTAAAAACGGTGGAAAAGGCAACATATGACAATAACACAACTGATGGCAGTGGCTAACTACTGTAGCTAACAAGCCTCTGTAGCTAGCAAGCAATGCTAAAAGAGATTGCAAACGGGTTAGCATAACTAGCCAAACAAACAAAAAAAAAAATTCCCTAAATATTAGCTAATTGACTAGTATTCATGAGGCCAGCAAACAAATTCCTCACATACTAGGAATGTATTTCCTCCAACGTTATACTGAAAAGGAGCCTCTCGGTCACAAAACAAGTTTTCTGGAGACTTGTGGGAGTGCTGATGACGTCGCTCACTGTGTGCGCTTTTGGTAGCCGGATTGCACCCAGACTGAGGAGAAATCCACACACAATTGTCGTGACTTTACTTTCATTAATCTGATGACTGTTATGTATCTAAATCAACTAACTCTGTTTGTTACCCGATTAAATTAATCATGTAACAATTAACTCATTAGGAATTTTGGGGCACCATGAGCATCTCCCGAATTAAACTCTAAAAAGGTATTTACCTATCACATCCATAAAACAGTCAACGTATTAATCATAATCTCGTCTCATATCATCATTCTGAACCATCGTAACCTCCTGCATCTGCAAAAACCCCAGCCTTACTTATGATTCAGTAGTACACAAATTGATTTAAATATTTATTTACTAGCTAACTAAATGATAACACAGGATAAACATACACACTTAATACATGAGAAAAGGTCCCTAGCGGACTGACACAATATAGTGTTTTTTTTTACAAAAGGAGAGAGAGAAAACGACACTTATCATTGATACATTGTAGAAACATTTTAGAAACTATTCTCACAGTAATCAGATACTTTGCAGACGAGAAGAAATCATGAATGTATTTACGTGTGAATGCCTTCGTTCGCTGGTTCGCACACCCTTCTTTGGAAGGGTGTGCGGCCTTTCCAGCGGCACGTTTGTAAGGTTCTGATTGTCCAAAAGGGTTTCCTCTAAAATGAATTCCGGCACCTATTTCAGTCCAAGTCAAGCAATGAGATTGAAATCACCTATTTCAGTCCAAGTAAAGCAATGAAATTAAAATCACTCCATCACCTAATTTTAATCTTAGCTGGTCTGAGAGAACTGATGAGTCTTCTCCCTTTATGTATACGTTGGTGTGTTTTTAAGTTGCTCTGTTGAGAGAAACTCGTCCCACAGACAGAGCAGTAGTATGGCTTCTCTCCTGTGTGTATACGTTGATGTGTGTTTAAATGGTTCTGTTGAGAGAACCTCTTCCCACAGTCAGAGCAGACATAAGGCTTTTCTGATCTGGCTTTCAAGTCTATTAAATTGACCCTTTCTGTAATACAAATGTAACTAGTAATTACTAACTTATTGTAGGCAGAACATTAACACATGTCTCATCAACAATCTCTCAAGCCCACGTGCTTGTCACTATCCAGCTAATCTTTATATTTCAAGGTTAGCCAACGTGGATCCATTTGTTAGATAACAAGGTTGAACAGTTGAATTGTTATGAACACACCATTCTGTTTGAAAAGCTTGTTAGCCTGTCCGCTTTGTTCAGATGTTAAATCAAGTGGCCAACCTTATTTCTCAGAATGAGAACGAGTTGCCAGTTCCTTACAGTGCATTCGGGAAGAATTCAGACCCCTTCCCCTTTTCCACATTTTGTTGCATTAGCCTTATTCTAAAATTGATTAAATTACATTTTCCCTCATCAATCTACACACAATATGCCATAATGACAAAGTGAAAACAGATTTTTAGATTTGTTTGCAAAAATAACAAACGCTTCATTTACATAAGTATTCGGACCCAAATACAGATGTGCGACCGATTATGAGTTTAACGCCGATACAGATTATTGAGGGCCAAAAAAGCCGATATAGATTAATCGGACAATTATTATTATTATATATATATATATAAGTAATAATGACAATTACAACAATAATGAATGAACAATGAACACTTTTAACTTCATATAATACATAAATAAAATATATTTGGTCTCAACTACATAATGAAACATGCTCAATGTTGTTTAAATAATGCAAAAACACTTTGTTGGAGAAGAAAGTAAAAGTGCAATATGTGCCATGTAAAAAAGCTAACGTTTCAGTTCCTTGCTCAGAACATGAGAACATATGAAAGCTGGTGGTTCAATATTCCCAGTTAAGAAGTTTTAGGTTGTAGTTATTATAAGAATTATGAAGCGTTGACTATTTCTCTCTATACCATTTGTATTTCATAGACCTTTGACTATTGGATGTTCTAATAGGCACTTTAGTATTGCCAGCCTAATCTCAGGAGTTGATAGGCTTGATGTCATTAACAGCGCTGTGAATCTGGCAAACATAGTAAAGTTTGAATGAATGCTTATGAGCCTGCTGCTGCCTACCACCGCTCAGTCAGACTGACCTATCAAATCATAGACTTAATTATAATAAACACAGAAATGCAAGCCGTTGGTCATTAATATGGTAAAATCCGGAAACGATCATTTCGAAAACAAAACGTTTATTCTTTGTGAAATACGAAACCGTTCCGTATTTTATCGAACGGGCGGCAACCCTAAGTCTAAATATTGCTGTTACATTGCACAACCTTGAATGTTAAGTCATAATTATGTAAAATTCTCGCAAATTAGTTTGCAACGAGCCAGACGGCCCAAACTGTTGCATATACCCTGACTCTGCGTGCAATGAACGCAAGAGAAGTGACACAATTTTCCAAGTTAATATTGCCTGCTAACATTACTTTATTTTAACTAAATATGAAGGTTTAAAAAATCGACTTCTGGTGTTGATTTTAAGAAAGGCATTGATGTTTATGGTTAGGTAAATTCGTGCAACGATTGTGCTTTTGTCGCAAATGCGCTCATGTTAATTAAATCATCGCCCGTTTGGCGAAGTTGGCTGTAATTCGATGATAATTAACAGGCACTGCGTTGATTATATGCCACGCAGGACAAACTAGTTAACCTAGTAATATCATCAACCATATGTAGTTAACTTGTGAAGATTGATTGTTTTTATAAAATAAGTTTAATGCTAGCTAGCAACTTACCTTGGCTCCTTGCTGCACTCGTGTAACAGGTGGTCAGCCTGCCACGCAGTTCCCTTGTGGAATGCAATGTAATCAGTCCAAAAATGCAGATTACAATTGTAATGAAAAAATCTTGAAATCGGCCGTAATTATTCGGCCATGCCGATTAGTCAGTCGACCTCTAGTGCCACGCTTGTAGCGTCATACACAAGACGACTTGAGGCTGTAATCGCTGCCAAAATTGCTTCAAAAAAGTACTGAGTGAATGGTCTGAATACGTAAGTAAATGTGATATTTCAGTTACATTTTTAATACATTTGCAAAAAATGTTTTTTTTTTTTGCTTTGTCATTATGGAGTATCGTCTGTAGATTGGCGAGGGGGAAAACAATTGAATCCATTTTATAATAAGGCTGTAACGTAACAAACCGTGGAGAAGTCAAGGGGTCTGAATACTTTCTGAATGCTCTGTGTGTGAATTTAGGAAATCTACTATAGGTTTTGTGCATTTACGTTGTGTAGACTAATTTATAGTGTGAACCTTGTCTAATTTGAAATGAATTGAATGGTTTGTCAATGCTTAGGTACCTGATCTAATATAGTTTGAGAATAAAGAAAGTGCCAGAATTTAAGACTAACTTTTGTGTCCGTTTCTCTTTATTACTACAGGCCAACTCAGATTAAATCTGAGGTTTGTAACATCAACAGTGAGGACAAACCCAACCTGTCTCTCTCCTTCCACACTGAATCCAAACCTACGGTCACTGGGTCCTGATTGTGACAGTGGAGCCCAGTTTGCGCTGCAGGATCCAGAGATGACATCAGTGAAGCTGGAAGACTGCAGTCAAACACTGGAGCTGAATGCCAACATTAAAGATGAAGAAGAGGAGGAGACGATTGGGAAATCTGTTCATCATGGTAAGAGCAGGTTCTATCCATAAGTTATCTTCATAAATTAGACCATAACTTATGACCCAGTCTATTGATAGGTTGACTTCTGTAATTCTGACATCACATCCCTGAACAACTGGGTTATCTGGAGTGATCAGAGAGGAGACTAAAGAAGTGAAGTAGATAAACTGCCAGTGTTTTGAAGTTCTATGAAATGAGTCTGTAGTTACTAACCGTTGTGATAGTGAGTGGAGGATGATCATTGATTATGACGCATAATATTCACCCATTATGCCCATTTTTTGCCCTCAACTGTTGAACAGCTTTTAGAGCTGACCCCATTTAGTCAACTGGATAGATGACCCCATTTAGTCAACTGGATAGATGACCCCATTTAGTCAACTGGATAGATGACCCCATTTAGTCAACTGGATAGACGACCCCATTTAGTCAACTGGATAGATGACCCCATTTAGTCAACTGGATAGATGACCCCATTTAGTCAACTGGATAGATGACCCCATTTAGTCAACTGGATAGATGACCCCATTTAGTCAACTGGATAGATGACCCCATTTAGTCAACTGGATAGATGACCCCATTTAGTCAACTGGATAGATGACCCCATTTAGTCAACTGGATAGATGACCCCATTTAGTTTGGTGGATAGATGTTGGTCGACCAAGCTTTTTTTAGTCGAGCAGTGGCAAATATATACAGTGCTGCTTGAAAGTCTGTGAACCTCTTGTGCAATTAAAGATTTTTTAGTTTTTACCATGAAATCTTCATTTAATCAGAACCAGTCTTTTGATCTGACATGACCGGTTTATTAATACCAATACCATATGTTGGTGTAGAGGAAATCATGTGTGAAGTGGAAAAATAATATTAAAAAGGAATTAGTGCAGGTGCAAAAATAAGTGAACCCCAAGTTGCATTGGTTAAATCAAGTAGCTAAGTAGATTCAGGTGGGTAAATAAATGAACCAATCAAAGGAGAGATCGTTAGGAAAGAGTTTGTGCGGGACTCTGACAGAGGTAAGAAACCTGGTCAGTTTTGTGTTACCCATCCAGGTGAATGCAAAGCACAACATGCCGAGAGGAAAGGAGATCTCAGAGGACAACAGGACGAGGGTAGTTGGAACACATCATTCTGGGGAAGGCTATAATATCATCTCAAAAAGATTTGAGCTCCTTCAGTTCACTGTGAGGCAAACAATTTACGTATGGAAAGCATTTAACATGACAGCAGGAAGAAGCCTCTGCTGTCACACAAGAACCAAACTGCCCGTCTTAACTTTGCCAGAGACCACCTGGACAAACCTGAAGATTTCTGGAAGTCCATTCTCTGGATTGATGGGTCCAAATCAACACTGCTACCGCCAAAATAACCTTATCCCCAAAAGTCAAGCATGGTGGTGTCGTGTCTTTGGCAATGCCGGATTAAGTGATATGACATGCTTTTCTATAAAATAATTTATCCGTAATTAATATTACCTGATTGAGGTAATCATGTAAATGTAATTAACTAGAGAGTCAAATGCACCACAAAATAATATTTATAGAGCTGTTATCTTCCGAATAAACTCTTAAAGACCTGGTAATATGTTACATCAATAGCAGTCAATATTAATTGTCACCTTAATTCAGTCTCATCTGAAAGTTGTAAATTCTTGGTTATCTTCATGAACCCAGGCTAACAAGTTGAATCAGCAATACAAAATGGGGTTTAATTATTTATTTACTAAATACCTAATTAATCACACAGAATTACACATACACATCATTAAGTAAACTAAGAATGTTTCATGGTGAGCGAGTGTTGCACCTTTTCCTGAGGGCCCAGAATATTTTATACAATGTTGCAAGTTTGCTAGCACAGGCCAGACCAAATTAATAGAAGATACAATGTTTAAAGTTCCTTGCAGTCAGGCCATGCATAGCCAATGTGATTTATAGAATATTTATTTTCATAAGAAATATGTTCTACATGCAGGCTGCAGTGTTTCTATTGTTGGCTTTATGTAGGCTATCTTTACATATTGACAATGGCAATAGAAGTTACTTTTAGAATTGCATAATTTTAATATAGTTATAATGTATTTACATGACATTGATTTGAGATATAAAGACTATTATGAATTAAATTAAATGGTTCCACGAAAATGTGCAGACGAAAATCATAACGGGCATGCAGATCAGTAGAAATACGGTACGATACCCTGGCACTCCAAATGGAAAAGGTTGCCGACCGCTGGTGTAGCCTGTTACCAGCAACTTCAGGAGAGTAACGGCAGAATCTGCGGAGAACAGCAGCAGTGGGGAGGAGAAGGGGGGGTCTGGAACAGTTTTTTTTCTTTTTCTGGTTACGCTATATTGATCTCTGGCTCCCTCTTGAGTCATTTGTGTGTTTTCATTTTTAATTGCAGTGCTTAAAGCATCAGACAAGCTCAGTAGCCTACATAATAGTGGATTTTATTCAAACATAGGGTGTGTCTATATATGGAAAAATATATACTTTTAAAAATGTATTGGTTGAAAGAACAGACGACTCTCGGTCAACCAGGATTTATTTTAGTCGGGGACGGCCCTAATAGCTTAATTCCCTTTTGTATTGAACTGCCTACTGATATGAAGTCATATGTACAGTACCAGTCAAAAGTCTGGACACAACTACTCATTCAAGGGTTTCTTTAGTTTGACTATTTTCCACATTGTAGAATACTAGTGAATACATCAAAACTATGAAATAACACATATGGAGTCGTGTAGTAACCAAAAAGTGTTAAACAAATCTTTATATATTTGAGATTTGAGATTCTTTAAAATACCCCCCTTTGACTTGATGACAGCTTTGCACACAGCTTCAACCAGCTTCATGAGGAATGCTTTAACAAATGTCTTGAAGGAGCTCCCATGTATGCTGAGCACTTGTTGGCTGCTTTACCTTCACTCTGCAGTCCAACTCATCCTAAACCATCTCAATTGGGTTGAGGTCGGGTGAATGTTGAGGCGAGGTCATCTGGAGCAGCACCTCATCACTCTCCTTGGTCAAATAACCCTTACACAGCCTGGAGGTGTGTTTTGGGTCATTGTCCTGTTGAAAAACAAATGATAGTCTCACTAAGCGCAAACTAGATGGAATGACGTATCGCTGCAGAATGCTGGTTATGTGCCATGAATTCTACAAAAATCACAGACCGTGTCACCAGCAAAGCACCATCACACCTCATTCTCCATGCTTCATGGTGGGAACCACACATGCAGAGATCATCCGTTCATCTACTCTTCTCAAATTAGGACTCCTCAGACCAAAGGACAGATTTCCACCAGTCTAATGTCCATTGCTCGTGTTTCTTGGCCCAAGCAAGTCTCTTCTTATTATTATTGTCCTTTAGTAGTGGTTTCATTGCAGCAATTCGACCATGAAGGCCTGATTCACGCAGTTTCCTCTGAACAGTTTATGTTGATGTGTCTGTTACTTGAACTCTGTGAAGCATTTATTTGGGCTGCAATCTGAGGCAGTTAACTCTAACTTATTCTCTGCAGCAGAGGTAACTCTGGGTCTTCCTTTCCTGTGGCGGTCCTCATGAGAGCCCAGTTTCATCATAGTGAGTGATGGTTTTTGCAACTGCACTTGAAGAAACTTTCAAAGTTCTTGAAATGTTACACATTGACTGACCTTCATGCCTTAAAGTAATGATGGACTGTTGTTTCTCTGTTTTATTTGAGCTGCAAGAGAATGGTCACACATTCAGCTAGGAAGCTGGAGGTAATTTAGACGGTCTCCACAAGAGAGCAGCAGTTTATGTGCAAAATTTCAGACTGATAACTTCAAGAATGAGCAAGCTACATGACATTTAGTATGAAGTCAACCAGGTGTCCTTCACGATTGGCCCAAAACAATCAAATTTATTTATAAAGCCCTTCTTTTATCAGCTGATGTCACAAAGTGACAGAAACCCAGCCTAAATCTCCAAACAGCAAGCAATGCAGGTGTAGAAGCACTGTGGCTAGGAAAAACTCCCTGGACAGACTGGAACCAAGGAAGAGTCCTCTAACAGGAGACGCGACAGGAATTGTGATCCATTGTCTCCATAAACAGAAGTGAAATATTTAAGATAAGGGCCAAGTTAGCAGCCAACACTGATCTAATGTCATAAGTGAACACACCACAAACCACAAACAACGTCAAAAACAAACAAACAAAAAAAGGTCCACACTATTTATAATTACAGTATTTAGACCCTCTACATAATATTGTGCTGCTGGTCCCAAGTCTCTTTCTGCTGTAAAAGCACTTACCATCCTCTACTTATAGGCTGGCTGGGTATTCACACCTCTAGATGGCTGGGTGGGGTGTGTTGTGGAGCCAGAGAGAGCAGCAGTCACTCTAAGTGGGGGATGGAGGACTTGAATGTGGTCTCTTTGAAGTCAGTCTTTACCACACAAAAAAAGAATCAGTAAGAATTCAAGTTTAGAGCTTATTTTATTGAACCTTTATTTTAGCATGACATCAAATATACAAGAACACATCTATAAACATATATTATATAGAGTGAAGAACACTGGTGAAGTGTGGACCAATTATTTGATTCTTTTTTATATGAAACTTTATTTAACGAGGCAAGTCAGGACAAATTCTTATTTACAATGACGCCTACCCCGGCCAAACCCAGACGCTGGGCCAATTGTGCCCTGTCCTATGGGACTCCCAATCACAGCCGGCTGTGATGCAGCCCAGATTCAAACCAGGTACTGCAGTGTGTTAGACCACTGCGCCAGTCGGGAGCCCAATGTGTATTGGATGTTGACTTTGACATGTTGTGGCTTTTGGATTTACAATATAAAGACTCGTATTTCACTTACCAGTCTCAGGTAACGTTAGCGTCTATTTTCCTGATAGATTTCTGCTAGAATATCATCCACAATCTGTATACCTGGATTTTTATTTAGCTTTTCCAGTATTAGTAGCCATATTGTAAGTTCAAAATTTGCAAAACGCGTTTTCATAACTCACAGATATGTGTAACGCGCTTTGACATGTCCAAATGGAACTAGCCTCCTGGCGTGCTAGGTTAGCTGAAATATTGCGTGACGGACAAAGGGTTTCCACCTGCTCTCGTAAAGCACAGCTTATTGGCTATCTAGCTAGCTTGGTTTCAAAACGATAGGTGGTAATTTGACGAAGACACAGTCAATCGAGTGAACACCAACCGTGTCATCGGGCTTGCAATGATGCCGTATGGCCATGATGCCATCCTGGCTAAAACTGGTTTCCCAGTGGATTGACTGAATGCAGACTGATCTAACAAAGGCTGGTCACTTTCTCGAGTGTCTGAGGAATAAGCACAGATGTAATTTGACTGGTTGAAACAACGTTGATTTTCACAGATTTTCTTTCTTTGCAAGTTGACAAAATCGATCGTCAACCTTTTTAGGATATGAAAAATGATTTTATCACCAAACAACACTACGTGTTATCTCTGGGACCCTTGGATGACAAATCAGAGCAAGATTTAGGAGTGTAAGTCAATATTTTAACTTCAGATGTGAATGTTTCCAAACCTGAAATGTTCTGTTGTTCACTCTCCTCAAACAATAGAATGACATTTTGTCGTTGTAATACTGGTGCAGTTGGATTAACAACAATTTAAGCTTTCTGCCCATATAAGACACTTATATGTACCCTACCTCCCCCTGTCTTAGGTCAGACTTTATATTAAGAATGAAAGAGAGCTGGTTTATTTCAGAGTTTTATTTCTTTCATCACATTCCCAAGAAGTTTACATACACTCAATTAGTATTTGGTAGCATTGATGTTTAACTTGGGTTTGACTGGTTGAGGCCTCCTTAACAACGATTTGACTTTTGAAGCCATTTTGCCACAACTTTGAAGTATGCTTGGGGTCATTGTCCATTTGGATTTTGACAATGATGTCTTTGCAATGTTGAATGAGTGGAAATACAATAATCCTCCCTCATGATGCCATCTATTTTGTGAATGCTAGCAAAGGACCTGTTCCTCACGGTTGGGATGGTGTAGCTGAAAAAACATAGATTTTCCATCTAACCAGAACAAAAAGTACTCTTTGTCCCCGTGTTATCTCTTTTTTTTTGGTGGTTTTGACCTTTGGATGATATAGGACAAATCAGAGCAAGATTTAGGAGTAAGTCAATATTTTAACTTCCTGCATATTTTCTGAAGATGTTTCAAACCTGTATATGTGGAATAGTGTTCTGTTGTTCTGCACTCTCAAACAATTGACATTTTCTAGGTAATAGTTACTGTGTAAAACTTGACAAATGCAGTTGGATTAAAAACAATTTACTTGCTTTCTGCCCAGTATAAGACAACTGTATGAAACTTATATGTCACCTACACCCACCCCTTTGAGCCTGGTTCCTCTCTGTTTCTTCCAAGGTTCCTATTTTCTAGGGGAGTTCTCGTGGCCACTGTGCTTCTACATCTGCATTGCTTGCTCTTTGAGGAATTTGGGTGGGTTTCTGTAGAACACTTTGTTACAACTGATGTAAAAAGGGCTTCATAATATACATTTGATTGACATGAATATCACACCAACTGACTGGTTCTTCTGGTGTTGTTCACACAGGAGACCACGTTGAGACATTCTCTACATCCAGAGAGCAACATCAGGAAGATCACAGAGCTAGGAGGTCTCACCACTGCCCACATTGTGAGGAGATTTTCCCACTTCCATCAAAACTAAAAATACACCTAAAAATACACACAGGAGAAAAGCCTTACTCCTGCTCTGACTGTGGGTGAGTTTCTCTCGACTGGGCACCTTAAAACAACATGAACGTATACACACAGGAGAGAAGCCTTACTCCTGCTCTGACTGTGCAAAATGCTTCACAACATCAACTGAGCTAAAAGTTCATCAGAGAACACATACAGGAGAGAAGCCTTACTCCTGCTCTGACTGTGGGGCGAGTTCTCTCAACTAGGCAACTTAAAACAACATGAACGTATACACACAGGAGAGAAGCCTTACTCCTGCCCTGACTGTTTAAAATGCTTCACAACAATAACTGAGTTAATAGTTCACCAAAGAACACACACAGGAGAGAAGCCTTACTCCTGCTCTGTCTGTGGGGCGAGTTTCTCTCGACTGGGCACCTTAAAACAACATGAACGTATACACACAGGAGAGAAGCCTTACTTCTGCTCTGACTGTGGAAAAACTGGGCCACTTAAAAAGACATGAACGTATACATACAGAAGTGAAACCTTACTCCTGCTCTGACTGTGTAAAATGTTTCAAAACATCAACTGAGCTAAAAGTTCATCATGGAACACACACAGGAGAGAAGCCTTACTCCTGCTCTGACTGTGTAAAAATGCTTTACAACATCAACTGAGCTAAAAGTTCACCAAAGAACACACACAGGAGAGAAGCCTTACTTCTGCTCTGACTGTGGGGCAAGGTTCTCTCGACTGGGCACCTTAAAACAACATGAACATACACACACAGGAGTGAAGCCTTACTCCTGTTCTGACTGTGGAAAGAGTTTCTCTCGACTGGGTAACTTAAAACAACATGAACGTATGCACACAGGAGAGAAGCCTTACTCCTGCTCTGACTGTGGGGTGAGTTTCTCTCATCCGGGCACCTTAAAACAACATGAACGTATACACACAGGAGAGAAGCCTTACTCCTGCTCTGACTGTGTAAAATGCTTCACAACATCAAATGAGCTAATCGTTCATCAAAGAACACACACAGGAGAGAAGCCTTACTCCTGCTCTGACTGTGGAAAGAGTTTCTCTCAACTGGGTGACTTAAAAAGACATGAACGTATACACACAGGAGAGAAGCCATTCTACTGCTCTGACTGTGGGGCGAGTTTCTCTCATCCGGGCACCTTAAAACAACATGAACGTATACACACAGGAGAGAAGCCTTACTCCTGCTCTGACTGTGGGGCGAGTTTCTCTCGACTGGGCACTTTAAAACAACATGGACGTATACACACGGGATAGAAGCCTTACTCCTGCTCTGACTGGAAAGAGTTTCTCTCAACTGGGTCATTTCAAAAGACACCAAGGTATACATGAAGGAGAGAAGCCTCATCAGTTCTCTCAGACCAGCTAAGATTAGACACTCCACTTAATTGTCATGTCATTAAATAATTGGCAACGTTGAATTGGATCAAATGAAGAAAGCGTAGAATGCTCTATTGTAATCCTATACAGTTGAAGTCAGAAGTTAACATACTTAGGTTGGAGTCATTAAAACTCGTTTTCAACCACTCCACAAATTTCTTGTTAACAAACTATAGTTTTGGCAAGTCGGTTAGGACATCTACTTTGTACAGGACACAAGTAATTTTTCCAGCAATTGTTTACAGACAGATTATATCACTTATAATTCACTGTATTACAATTCCAGTGGGTCAGAAGTTTACATACACAAAGTTGACTGCCTTTAAATAGCTTGAAAATTTTGAAAATGATTTAATGGCTTTAGAACAGGGGTGTCAAACATACGGCCCGCGGGCCGGAACCGCCCCCAAGGAGGTTCGATCAGGCCCGCAGGATAATTTGAAAGTGGAAAAAATGCATAAAAGACATGGAATTAATATTTTAATTCGCTGCAATTCATGGATTATCCGCTAAGGGGCGCACTCTTTCCATCAGAGTAGAAGACAAGCCGCATCACTGAGACAGACTGAAAACAGCAGACGGTATCAATGCGCCATCTGCTTTGTTACGACGTTGTTAATACCTTGGTCTCTACCTCTCCGCTACACCCTCATTAGCCAAAATGTCGTTATCCAAACGGAGAAAAGTAGATAAGGAGTGTAGAATTTTCAAGAAAAATGGACCACGTCCTATTTATTTACAGAGATGCACGGAAAACCTTTGTGCTTGGTGTGTTTGCAACAAGTTTCGGTATTGAAGCTCCATACTCCAACTCCATAAATTTTCAGTATGTATTGTATGTGTATGTATGTTTCATGTATGAAGTTTACAGATTTACAGGACAGGCGAACACTTTCTTCATTACACATTTAAAATCACTCTCCTTAGTTTGTAAGGTGTACGCAGGGATTACATTTAGATTTTATATGCGTATGTGTAAGTGGTTTAAAAATTCCTTTCTTTAAAAGTCTCATTTAATCTTAAAGTGCATTACTATATTTTTCAGTACCAATTAAAGTTTTGTGCCTTTGTACAATCAGTGGGATCAGTTGCAATGCATATTTGTGAATGATAAAGTAAATTGCACATTTGTCTAAGGAAATATGAGGTGTTTCATGAAATGTTTTGTAAAAGGATAGTTCATTAAATTTCAATATTTTCCTAATGTTCTTGTGCTTCTTTACACCAAAACAAAGGAAAGACATGATATTTTGGTTATTTATAGCAGAGTATGGTATAATTTTAATGGTCCGGCCCACTTGACATCTCCCTAGGCCGTATGTGGCCCACGATGCGAAATGAGTTTGACACCCCTGCTTTAGAAGGTTCTGATAGGCTAATTTACATCATTTTAATCAATTGGAGGTGTACCTGTTGATGTATTCCAAGGCATACCTTCAAACTCAGTGCCTCTTTGATGACATCATGGGAAAATCAAAAGAAATCAGCCAAGACCCCAGAAAAACTATTGTAGACCTCCACAAGTCTGGTTCATCCTTGGGAGCAATTTCCAAACGCCTGAAGGTACCAGGTTAATTTGTACAAAAAATAGTATGCAAGTATAAACACCATGGGACCACGCAGCCATCTGTCACCTAGAGATGAACATACAGCAAAGGACCTTGTGAAGATTCTGGAGGAAACGGGTACAAAAGTATCTTTGTCCACAGTCAAATGAGTCCTATATCGGCATAACCTGAAAGGTTGCTCAGCAAGGAAGAAGCCACTGCTCCAAAACGTCCATAAAAAAACCTGACTATGGTTTGCAACTGCACATGGGGACAAAGATTGTACTTTTTTGAGAAATTTCCTCTGTTCTGATAAAACAGAAATATAACTGTTTGGCAATAATGACTATCATTATGTTTGGAGGAAAAAGGGTGAGGCTTGCAAGCCGAAGAACACCATCCCAACCGTGAAGCACGGGGGTGGCAGCATCATGTTGTGGGGGTGCGTGGCTACAGGAGGAAATGGTGCACTTCACAAAATAGAAAATGATGTGGATATATTGAAGCAACATCTCAAGACATCAGTCAGGAAGTTAAAGCTTGGTCGCAAATGGGTCTTCCAAATGGACAATGACCCCAAGCATACTTCCAAAGTTGTGGCAATACTAATTGAGTATATGCAAACTTCTGACCCACTGGGAATGTGATGAAAGAAATAAAAACTGAAATAAATCATTCTCTCTACTATTATTCTGACATGTCACATTCTTAAAATAAAGTGGTGATCCTAACTGACCTAAAACAGGACATTTTTACTTGGATTAAATGTCAGGAATAGTCAAACTGAGTTTAAATGTATTTGGCTAAGGTGTGTGTAAACTTCTGACTTCAACTGTAGTTTCTTATTATGAGAGAACTTTACAGAGGAAAGGGAGCGTTATAGAATGTTAGCCTTTCTTTACTTTACGGACCAGTTTGTACCTTGTCAGTTTTGATGTGTTTTGTTAGTTTCTAATGTAAAGATATTGAGATTACCTTAGGGTTGAATATCCTCTGTGATATGTCTGGAGTTGGAGTTTGATTGTTGACTGGGTTGTACTACTTCCCTCTGCAGTTTTCTGTGGGAAAGAGCTGGTAGAAACAACATACTCTTTTTACATACTCTGTTCACAATACATTAACAACACCTGCTCTTTTCATGACATAGGTGACCAGGTAAATCCAGGTGAAAAACTATGATCCAAAATAGTGTCGTTTTTGTGTATTTATTATGGATCCCCATTAGCTTTCAGTAGAAAACAAGAGACTGCCGTTGCAGTGGGCTAAGGAATGAAAACACTGGACACTGGAGAAATTTAAAAAACATTGCCTGGTCTGATGAATCCCGGTTCCTGCTGTTTCATGATGATGGGAGGACTATGGGGCTTAGGGTGTGTTTTCAGGGCTCACATTGGGCCCCTTGATAAAAGTTGAACAATGTTTGAATGCCACAGGATATCTAAACATCATTACCAATCTGGTGCCTCCCTTCACGGCAGTTGTGTATCCATCTGCAAATAGATTTGCAGGATTATGCCCCATGCCACAAGGCTTGTCCAGGAATGGTTCCAAGAACATGACAATGAATTCAGTTTACTGCAGTGGCCTGACGAGTCATCAGATCTCAATCCAATTGTTCATCTGTGGGAGGAGATGGAAGGAGCTATTCGGAGTAGAGATCCACTCCCAGCCACATTGACACAATTGTGGGAAGCATTGGAGTCAACATGGGCCAGCATCCCTGTGAACACTCTCAACACCTTGGACAGTCTATGCCCCGACGACTTGAGGCTGTTCTGAGGACAAGGGGGTGCAACTCAATATTTGGAAGGTGTTCCTAATGTTTTGTGCACTCGGTGTATATCAGATAAAGATGATGGGGTGATCTGTTTTTAAGCATTAGTTTGGGTGAATTATTTTATATTACTAAACAATTGTGTTTAATGATAAACAGGCTATGAATCGAATACTTGTGTTTATTAATTTGTCTTTTAATACTAGATTCATTATTTTAGTCATTGATGATGAATGTATTTGAATAACTGTATTGAAGTTAATTGATCTGGCCTAGCGGTTAAGAGTGTTTGGCCAATAACTGAAAGGTTGCTGGTTTGAATCCCGAGCCAACTAGGTGACAAATCTGTCATTGTGCCCTTGAGCAAGCCAATTAACTCTTATTTCTCCTGTAAGTCGCTCTGGATACAAACATCTGCTAAATGACAAGAATGTAATGAAAAATAATGTTTGTACATGAATTCGTGCTGGGCAACCTTTTTTCTCATGTGTATAATTAAATGAATTAAACTGTTTTTAGTGAAATACTGTATATACAATACACAACATTGCCGCTTTGTTTACCCTGGATAGATGGACAGGACCATAGTAGGCTGGAGCAGCTAAGTTAGAGTTAATGTTAGTTAGCATGCAAGTATCCAGGCAGAGTTACTTATGTTAGCCTAGAGAAAATATAGTTTGCGACATTAACGGAAACTGAACATTAATATAACAACCATGTAAAATTACTAACTTTTTCAAAAATGTTGATGCTTACAATTATCCTTGTGTCGTTGTGTTACTGTCTAGAGCAGGGGTGTCAAACTCATTTCGCATCGTGGGCCACATACGGCCTAGGGAGATGTCAAGTGGGCCGGACCATTAAAATTATACCATACTCTGCTATAAATAACCAAAATATCATGTCTTTCCTTTGTTTTGGTGTAAAGAAGCACAAGAACATTAGGAAAATATTGAAATTTAATGAACTATCCTTTTACAAAACATTTCATGAAACACCTCATATTTCCTTAGACAAATGTGCAATTTACTTTTATCATTCACAAATATGCATTGCAACTGATCCCACTGATTGTACAAAGGCACAAAACTTTAATTGGTACTGAAAAATATAGTAATGCACTTTAAGATTAAATGAGACTTTTAAAGAAAGGAATTTTTAAACCACTTACACATACGCATATAAAATCTAAATGTAATCCCTGCGTACACCTTACAAACTAAGGAGAGTGATTTTAAATGTGTAATGAAGAAAGTGTTCGCCTGTCCTGTAAATCTGTAAACTTCATACATGAAACATACATACACATACAATACATACTGAAAATGTATGGAGTTGTATGAACAGTAGAATTCCATCACACAACTTTTGTTTTGAAGCTGCTGACTAACATTAAAGTGCACATTTTTTAAATCACCACAGTAAGGATTCATCTTCACAGAGCTGTATTCTTTCAATGCAAACAGTATCTAAGGCAGCATTTTAAAGGTGTTAGTCTAGTCTGGACTTGTATTTGTACCTGAAACTTGGCATCTTTTGGCCTGTACAAGTGCATCAACACCAGGTGTCATGTCCTGACTAGCTGTCACTTTCAGAATGTCATTTAAGTGCTTGTTTGTGAGCCTTGAACGCATTTTTGTTTTATTGATATTCATCACTGAGAAAATTTGTTCACAAAGGTAGGTTGTCCCAAACATGCACAAAATTTTAGCAGCCAGGGCTGTTAATTTGGGGTACCCTGGTAGTAGATACTGATAAAATCAGGGCAGGGTTGCCATTTGCCAGTTGCATCTCCCACAAAGTCAGCTTCAACTTAAATGCATGTATGTTGTCAGAAAACTGTGTGACAACTTTTTGCGGCCTTGCAACATTTTGTTCAGATTGTTCAAGTGTTCAGTAATATCAACCAAGAATGCAAGGTCCCGTAGCCATTCCTGAGATTGTAATTCCAACACCGGTTTTCCTTTTTTCTCCATGAACTGTCCGATTTCCTCTCGTAGATCAAAGAAATGCCTCAGCACAGCGCCTCGGCTTAACCATCTCACTTCAGTGTGGTATGGCAGGCTGTGGGTAATGTTGCTGTCGCTGAGAAGTTTGTCAAACTGACGATGGTTCAGACCTCTGGACCGGATTAAATTTACAGTGCGAACAACCACCTCCATGACGTGGTCCATTTTCAGCGACTTGCAACACAATGCCTCCTGGTGCAAAATACAGTGAAATGTCCAGAAACGATCTCCTCCATTAAGGGCTTGTACTTTGTCTTTGAACTTTGTCGCGACACCTGCTTTCTTTCCGACCATGGATGGCGCGCCGTCTGTAGCCAGGCTGACAGCGCGGGACCAGTCCACTCCAACTCTGTCCAATGCAGCAAGGACAGAGCCGAAAATGTCCTCGGCTGTTGTGGTGTCCATCATTGGCACCAACTCAAGAAACTCTTCAGTAACAGTCAATGTCTCATCAACTCCTCGAATAAATATGGCCAGTTGGGCCACGTCTGTGATGTCAGTGCTCTCGTTAATTGCCACGGAAAATGCAATAAATGACTTGACTCTCTGTTTCAATTGACTGTCTAAATCTGCCGATAGTTCCGAAATCCTCTCTGCTATAGTATTCCTCGTCATGCTAATATTGGCAAAAGCTTGTCGCTTCTCGGGACATACAAGTTCAGCCGCCTTCATCATGCATCGTTTAACAAAGTCACCGTCGGAATACGGCTTCGATGCTAATGCTATTTCGCTAGCAATTAGGTAGCTGGCTTTTACCGCTGCTTCACTGACTTCTCGGCTCTGGATGAAAGTTGACTGCTGTTTCCTCAGACCCGCCAGCAATTCGTTAATCTTATCTCTTCTCAGTTGTCCTTGCAAGCCGTCATATTTTTCGCTGTGATGAGTCTCGTAGTGGCGTCGAATATTATATTCCTTCAATACCGAAACTTGTTGCAAACACACCAAGCACAAAGGTTTTCCGTGCATCTCTGTAAATAAATAGGACGTGGTCCATTTTTCTTTGAAAATTCTACACTCCTTATCTACTTTTCTCCGTTTGGATAACGACATTTTGGCTAATGAGGGTGTAGTGGAGAGGTAGAGACATTAACAATCTTAACAACGTCGTAACAAGCAGCAGATGGCGCATTGATACCGTCTGCTGTTTTCAGTCTGTCTCAGTGATGCGGCTTGTCTTAAAAAAAAAAAAAAAATTAATTCCATGTCTTTTATGCATTTTTTCCACTTTCAAATTATCCTGCGGGCCTGATCGAACCTCCTTGGGGCCGGTTCCGGCCCGCGGGCCGTATGTTTGACACCCCTGGTCTAGAGGAACACATGTCGGGTGAATGACATGCTCTTTCTGCTACTCCCAGTTTTGAGACATGACTGTTATAAATTGTAATTCATTCCGTTGTGAAATTGTAAACTAATGATTTGAAATTACAGGTAATCTTCAGTCATTCTGTCTATATCAGAACATATTTTTTAAATCAATATATTTTATTATATTGTGTATATAATTTCGGAGAGGGCACCTATTAAATATGTTATCTGGAGTTTTGTTATATATTGAGGTTCATCGTCTTGAGCAGAAGATTCCATGAGTAGTTGGAGCACTAAACCCTGTAGTAGATGGAAAGAAGGAAGAAAGTCAATCAGTTTTACTGTTGTTTGAAGAACAACTGCCTACTTCTGCCTACTTCCGAGGTAAAGTTGGTTTTATAGTCACACATTCTGACATTCAACTGACATTAGCAAAAAAAGCCATAAATAATTATAAAAATCTAATTCAATGATTGTCACAGAGATATAAAAATAGATATGGTTTATTCTATAAATGTCTAGCATATTTTTACAACCTTTGTTTTGAATACAAATTCCAGTTTTGATTTGATAGAAATATATCAAATCTATGAGATGCCATTCTTGTAATGTTTGATATTACAACATTTATATTGCTTGAATACTTAACGATGATTAGCACCTCAGTTATGTGCTCTTCTGTCAGGGTTCTGGTCAAATGCATGTCCTTTAAAGTCAATTTAGCAATTGAACAAAAATCCAATTCAATTTGAAAATGTTCCTAATTGCAAAAACATGTAACAGAATTTGGGTATTCCAGAACTGTTGTTTACATGTAAATCAACATAACCCTGTTTTATGTTTTTAATACTGCAGATAGAACGCTCTGTGTGCCAGAGATGGTTTCATTTAGCTTGTCTGGGGATGACAATGAAGGACTTCAACAAAGCCAAAATAGAACATTATTGTAAGGGGCCCATTGTTCTGTTAAATTAGAGACGTATAAATAAATGACTGTTGTTCCTTGTAACTACTTTCAAATGTGGAACTGTTGCACTAAAAATGCAAACATTGATTTGACATACAATGTAAGATTGTAAACATTGTACAACTTTATGTACACATTGTCTAACATCATATAGAACAAATTGCACTTGAAATTAACATTTATTTTAAAGTTATTTTAAATGCATATTCTCACTTTTTCTGAGACAATCACTGAATTAGTTATTGATTTCTTCATCTTTAAATGCAATATTTGAGATGTTATGTATTTCTATCAAATCAAAACGGGAATTTCTACTCAAAGCAACGGTTGTAAAAGTCTACTAGACAATTATAGAATAAATCATACGGTGACAAACGGTGAATTAGTTATTGATTTATACAGTTTTAAATGATATTTGATAGATTTTATAGAATAAACCATATCTATTTTTGTTTCTGTGACAATCAATTCATTTGTTATTGATTTTTGAAATTGCAATGACTTTTGGCGAATGAATGTCTGAATATGAAACCAACTTCACCTCGGTCTGGCTACTCGTGATTTTTAAATATATATTTTTACCTTTATCTCAATGACTGCCTACTAAGGAACGGTGGGTTAACTACATTTTTCAGGGACAGAACGACAGATTAATGCTGTGTAAACTCGGGGATTCGTTTCAGCAACTTTCCAGCTACATAGCCCAACGCTCTAACCACTAGGCTACCTGTGATGCTAGGATATATATCATATGCAGTGTGAGCTATTGTGAATAAGCAACTGCAGTTGTGAAATTGATAAAAGAATGGCCATGTTTCAAGTGTGTGCCGACGGAATTAGGTATTAGGTATATATTAGGTATTTATTAGGATCCCCATTAGCCGCTGCAAAAGTATCAGAATTGTTCACTTCTCAAACCGGGCTTAGTCTGCTTCCCAAGCGTTCTCTGAAGTCTCGCGTTGTTACGTCTCTGTGTTTGGTGGGGAAACAGGAAGTTCCGCGCAGGCGCACATCATTCTTCAGAATAAAGGATACGTCAGAATTGTGCAGTCGAGACGACAACTTCTGTGTCCGTTTCAAATATATTACTACTGGTATGTAATATCACGTTATAATATCGAAAGAACATTTCATAACATGCTGGGTAACAAATACGTCAAGGTATTATCAGGTCTGATAAAGGTTTTATGTGCTATTTTTTTTATGTCAAACCGCGTGAGTTAACGTGATCACCTTTTTCAAGTCACATAGTTAGATAATTTGGTAGTCTGAGTGGATGTATATAATTTCGTCAAGGTAATTTCATAAACGATCAATCTATTTGAGATTTCTGGGTTCGTTTTACATGTCGTTTTGGTTTTGTGTAAAATTCGGGAGATGGTAAAATGGCGGATCCCTCTCGGTCTGCATCAACGTACTTCAGTTCAGGCAGTGAGGGTGCAGCAGAGAGACAATTTTACGTTTCCACTTCTGTTTTGGAGCTAAATGTAATGATTATCAATCAGTTTTCTACATGTGTACTAATCATGAGACATTCAGCTGTTTCTGAATATCTATAAATGTTACTATGGTGTGAACGGAAATACTATTGTTTTTTGATTGAAATAATACAGTGAAGACAAGGTTATTCAGGAAAATAGTACATAGTGCTGCCTGAAACATACTGCAACCTTGTACTAAATGTTTTTGAGTAATTTGTGCATTTATGTGAATTCAGGAAATCTACTATAGATTAAGTGTATTTAGAGTTGTGTTGCCTAATTTAAAGTGTATGCTTTGTATAATGTGAATTAATTAATGTTTTGTTGCCAATGCTTAGCTACCAGATCTATTGAAATCAGTGCTTGACTTGTACCAGCACCTCAAATTTCTACTGTTTGAGCTCATGCTCCTCTTATAGAAAATTAGCTCAACAGTATTGTGGAGCTCCTTTACCTAAATATAAACCATCTTTTAGAGAATAAAGAAAGTCTTGACAGTTCTGGCACTAACTTTTGTGTCCGTTTCTCTTTATTAATACTGGCCAACTCGGATTAAGTCTGAGGCCGGTAACATCAACAGTGAGGACAAACCCAGTCTGCCTCTCTCCTTCCACACTGAGTTCAAACCTACAGTCACTGGGTCCTGATTGTGACAGTGGAGCCCAGTTTGCACTGCAGGATCCAGAGATGGCATCAGTGAAGCTGGAAGACTGCAGTCAAACACTGGAGCTGAATGTCAACATTAAAGATGAAGAAGAGGAGGAGGAGATTGGGACAAATGTTTCTCATGGTAAGAGCAGGTTCTATCTAACTAAGTTTGTTATTCGTTCCAACTTCCCTCTGTGCATGAAAAGTTGCTGTAGAACTGTTATATTTATTTAATTTCACCTTTATTTAACCAGGTAGGCCAGTTGAGAACAAGTTCTCATTTACAACTGCGACCTGGCTAAGATAAAGCAAAGCAGTGCGACAAAAACAACACAGAGTTACACATGGGATAAACAAACTAAAAATCTATATGTAGTAAGATTAGTGAGGTAAGACAATAAAAGCCACAGTTACAATTTAGCATTAACACTGGAGTGATAGATGTGCAGATGATGATGTGCAAGTAGAGATACTGAGGTGCAAAAATAAATAACAATATGCGGATGGGGTAGTTAGGTGGGCTATGTACAGATGCAATGATCGGTAAGCTGCTCTGACAGCTGATGCTTAAGTTAGTGAGGGAGATATGACTCCAGCTTCAGTCATTTTTGCAATTCGTTCCAGTCATTGACAGCAGAGAACTGGAAGGAGAGGAGTTGGCTTTGGGTATGACCAGTGAAATATGCCTGCTGGACCACGTGTTACTGGTGGGTGTTGCTATGGTGACCAGTGAGCTGAGATAAGGCAGTTCTTTACCTAGCAAAAACTTATAGATGACCTGGAGCCAATGGGTTTGGTGACGAATATGAAGCGAGGGCCAGCCAACGAGAGCATACAGGTCGCAGTGGTGGGTAGTATATGGGGCTTTGGTGACAAAACGGATGGCATTGTGGTAGACTACATCCAATTTGCTGAGTACTGTTCGAGGCTATTTTGTAAATGACATCGCCGAAGTCAAGGATTGGTAGGATAGTCAGTTTTACGAGGTATGTTTGGAAGCACGAGTGAAGGAGGCTTTGTTGTGAAATAGAAAGCCGATTCTAGATTTATTTTGGATTGGAGATGCTTAATGTGAGTCTGGAAGGAGAGTTTACAGTCTAACCAGACACCTAGGTATTTGTAGTTGTCCACATTTTCTAAGTCAGAACCGTCCAGGGTAGTGATGCTAGTCGGGCGGGGCGGGTACGGGCAGTGATCGGTTGATGAGCATGCATTTAGCTTTACTAGCATTTAAGAGCAGTTGGGGGCCACGGAAGGAGTGTTGTATGGCATTGAAGCTCATCTGGAGGTTTAACACAGTGTCCAAAGAAGGGCCGGAGGTATACAGAATGGTGTCGTCTGCGTCGAGGTAGATCAGAGAATCACCAGCAGCAAGAGCGAGATCATTGATATATACAGAGTGGAACCCCCAGAGACCGCCAAATGTCCGGACAACAGGCCCTCCGATTTGATAGACTTAACTCTGTCTGAGATGTAGTTGGTGAACCAAGCGAGGCAGTCATTAGAGAAACCAAGGCTGTTGAGTCTGCCAATAAGAATGAGGTGATTGACATAGTCGAAAGCCTTGGCCGGGTCAATGAAGACGGCTGCACAGTACTGTCTTTTATCGATGGCAGTTGTGATATTGTTTAGGACCTTGAGCGTGGCTGAGGTGCACCCGTGACCAGCTCGGAAACCAGATTGCATAGCAGAGAAGGTACGGTGGGATTCGAAATGGTCGGTGATCTGTTTAACTTTGCTTTTGAATACTTTAGAAAGGCAGGGCAGGATTTCATGATGAACTGTTTTAATGAGAAGGTACATGTTATTTCATGCTACTGAGACTTGGTGGTTTGACACCAGTATTGCCAGCATTTGTTTTTTTCACTGGGCTGTCTGGAGTGATCAGAGTGTAGACTAAAGAAGTGAAGTAGACAAACTGCCAGTGTTTTAAAGTTCTATGAAGGGAGTCTGTGCAGTTTCCAACCCTTGTGATAGTGAGTGGAGGATGATATAGCGCATACTTTTCTTGTCTGATGAGATACTTTTAGAATAGTTTTATTCCCTTTTTGTATTGCACAGCCTACTGATATGAATACGTACAGTACCAGCCTACTGATATGAATACGTACAGTACCAGTCTACTGATATGAATACGTACAGTACCAGCCTACTGATATGAATACGTACAGTACCAGTCTACTGATATGAATACGTACAGTACCAGCCTACTGATATGAATACGTACAGGAATTGTCCGTAGAACTCCATGAAAGGAAAAGTTCACGGGGAGGTAAAATGGCGGCCCCCACTCGGTCTGTGTCAACAGACTTCAGTGCAGGCAGTGTGGATGCAGCAGGGAGACAATTTTACGGTTGCTCTACTGTTTTGAAGCTAAAGGTATTGATTATCGGTTTACTACATGTGAAATAATATTGACACATTCAGTTTGTCTTTATCTATAAACATTACTATGGTGTGAACAGGAAATACAATTGTTTTTGAAGTAAAACAGTGAATACAAGGTTATCAATGAAAATATCACATATTGATGCCTAAAACAAACTGTAACCTTGTACTAAATGGTTTGAGTCATTTATGCATTTATCTACTACAGGTTAAGTTTTGGCTCAAAAGTATTGTGGAGCTCCTGCACCGAAATATAAACAGTACCAGCACCCAAAATGTTTATCGACAACTTTTTCAGTCCAAGTCAAGCAATGAATTAGATAATTGAACAAAATACATATATTTAATAAAGATTAAAGACCTTGCCAAAACTGTCAAGAAAATAACTTGTCTGTTTCTCTTATACTATTTTCAGACTCAGGTATGAGGTCGGTAACATCAACAGTGAGGACAAACCCAGCCTGCCTCTCTCCTTCCACACTGAGTAGAAACCTACAGTCACTGGGTCCTGATTGTGACAGTGGAGCCCAGTTTACACTACAGGATCCAGAGATGGCATCAGTGAAGCTGGAAGACTGCAGTCAAACACTGGAGCTGAATGTCAACATTAAAGATGAAGAAGAGGAGGAGAAGATTGGGACATCTGTTAGTCATGGTAAGAGCTGGTTCTGTCTAATTTTTGTTGTTCGTTACAACTTCTCCGCTGTGCATGAAAAGTTGCAGTATAACTGTTTCAATGAGAACGTATATATTATTTCATGTTACTGACACTTGCATGATTTGACACCAGTATTGCCAGCATTTGTTTCTTTCACTGGGTGATCTGGAGTGATCAGAGAGTAGACTGAAGAAGTGTAGTAAAACTGACAGTGTTTTTAAATTCTATGAAATTAGTCTGTGTAGTTTCTAACCCTTTTGTGATAGTGAGTGGAGGATGATATGGCTCATAATTTTCATGACTTATGAGAGTTTTAGATTTGCTTTATTCCCCTTTTGTATTGCGCAGCCTACTAATATTGATTACGTACAGGTAGCCTAGTGGTTAGAGAGATGGGCCAGTAATCGAAAGGTTGCTGGATCGAATCCCTGAGCTGACAAGGTAAAAGTAAACTCGGCAAAATAAGAAACGTCCTCTTACTGTCAACTGTGTTTATTTTCAGCAAACTTCATGTGTAAATATTTGTATGTAAAATAACAAGATTCAACAGCAGACATAAACTGAACAAGTTCCATGGACATGTGACTAACAGAATAGAATGTGTCCCTGAACAAAGGGGGGGTCAAAATCAAAAGTAACAGTCAGTATCTGGTGTGGCCACCAGCTGCATTAAGTACCGCAGTGCATCTCCTCCTCATGGACTGCACCAGATTTGCCAGTTCTTGCTGTGAGATGTTACCCCACTCTTCCACCAAGGCACCTGCAAGATCCTGGACATTTCCTGGGGGAATGGTCCTATCCCTCACCCTCCGATCCTACAGGTCCCAGACGTGCTCAATGGAATTGAGATCCGGGCTCTTCACTGGCCATGGCAAAACACTGACATTCCTGTCTAGCAGGTGTGATGTTCGGATGTATCGATCCTGTTCAGGTGTTGTGGTCTATTCCAAAGGCCAAAATCAACATCCTCACGAATTCTATGTAAAGGAGATGTGTGCCGGAGGAGGCAGCGGCAGCTACCAATTTCTCCAGTGCTTAATGTGTAAATTAGGATTTGCTGGAACCAAAAGTGAGTCCGAGCAGTTGACCTGCTGGTCTCCGAGGTACCAGAACACATTAAATAAAATACCTTTATAATAAAGCATTGCATGCATTATCATGGCTTTAGTGTACTGGCATATTATACTTGTTTTATTTAATTTAACTAGGCAAGTCAGTTCAGAAGCAATTCTTATTTACAGTGACTGCCTACCTGTACCAAACCCATGGAGATTCTTGGGAATATGGTCACCATAATTTGCAAATTAATTAATTAAAAATCCTACAATGTGATTTTCTGGATTTTTTTTCTTCTCATTTTGTCTGTCATAGTTGAAGTGTACCTACGATGAAGATTACAGGCCTCATCTTTTTAAGTAGGAGAACTTGCACAATTGGTGGCTGACTAAATACTCCCCCACTGTATAAGAATTCAGCCAAATCGTTGTCCAAAAATACAGATTTCCGATTGTTATGAAAACCTGAAATCGGCCATTCCGATTAATCGGTAGACCTCTACTTCAGATCCCACTCGAAGCTATTGACAAAAACTTGAATGTGTACACAACAGAGAGGCCAAAGGTTGAATGTGTACTTCATTTAAAGATACAATAATGGTTAAAAAGCCTGCAAAATCGGACAGAGGAGGCCAAATAAAGAAACGCTCTTGCCCAAAAATTTGTCATGAATGATGATAAACTATATATTTTTCAAAGATAACCATTTGTTTTGTTCAGAGACACAAAGACGACTTGCTTATTTAAATATACAAAGTTCTCATAGATGAGGAAAATAATGAAACACAATTCTAGCCTTATGGATTGTAACAATACAATAAAAAAAAGCTTTTGTATATATCTTCACCTGTAACTAATTGGAACACAAAACTAATTCAACATGGTGAAGATACAAACCAAGTAAACAGGAGGCATGGTGTGGATGGTGTGGGTGTGTTTATGTATTATATTGTTTTGTTTGGTTCTGGGATATGCAACCATTCCATTACTCACTCAACTTTCCCAATGTATTGCTGTGAGCCGGGGTATGAGAGGGCTGTCAATGTTCAGATGATGGATATACTTTTATAATGAATTATACTTCTTATTTATTTATTGTCCTATCATGGTGGAACAGTTTTAAAATAACTTATACATTTGATTTATTATTTGTCCTATCATGGGGAACTACATTTTTTAAATAAATTATATCTAATTCTTTATTTATAATCCTAATTTAATGGTACGGTCCACAACCCTATACCCTAGACACCCACCTGAATGACCCAGATACTAAGGACAAGTCCCTAACTGTTTTATGGGCCTGCTGTAAGAGGTCTGTATGCAGCCAAAATGCGGTCAGAGACCAAGAGCAGCACTGCCCCCTCAAGATTCTGAGCCTGCCGGTCAGGTTTGGTCCTGCAAAGCCAAAGGCCCCTAAAGGGAGAGAATGCTACACAAGGAAATTCTCAAAGCTGCTAATGAGAACCTTGACGACCTTGTACCTAGCCGGTGGGGATTCCGGTGAGGTGCCCCCACCCAGGCAGTGGCAGTGCTGGCAACACTAGCTGCAGTAACCCATGGAGAGGGGGTATATTGTGACCCTGGTGGCGCAAAATCAAAGTCTGACTGCATGGAGATGCTTGGGAATATGGTCAATACGGGTGACCATATTGTGGGTGTTTCAGGGAGAAGGTGTACATTTGACCTCCATCATCTAGGATGTGACAATGGTTCATAAAATCTCTCAATTTCTGCCCATTTTTTATTTGTGTGGTCTTGCAGGCCTTCTCATACAGCTGCAACTGTAAGTGCATTTGTAAATCAATACCTTTCTTGAGTTGGGCTCTGGGATGGTGTAACTGTTGAGAATGTGAGTTTATGGTTGTGTGGGGGGAAAGGGTTGAGTGGGTGTATGTGTGTATCCCACAAATGTTGCGAAGGAGTAAAAGATGTTAGGGACGATAAGGATGACCCAGAGCTATATATAATACAAACCGGGGTGAGGGGCGATGGAAAGGCATTTGGCAGTTGATCTACTTCAACTCGGTAAATGGAACTGTGAGCTCTTTTCGAAGGATGGATCCCAATCTGTTCAGGGCTATGGGATACGGGGGGGTCAGGGGTGGTCTGCCGGGCATTGGGATGACAACCCAACTCGGGATGAGGACTTTTAGCAGGTGGAATAGTAGGGACCAATTGGAGGTTTACCTAGTAGCAATGCAAATATCATGGTACAGCTATATAGACACTCAATCATCATGTAATGGTACGTTTATAAACATATATTTTGATAAATAGAATTGAAAGTTGTCTCATTATGGTAAGTGGTGAAATAAGTATAGCCAGTTACAATTGTAATGGCCTAGCAGGTAATATATTTCTCCCATGGGGCAAAGAAATTCAAAAGGGATGATGGTTTTAATTAACAGTAATTTTGATCCAAATGTACAAATTGTCCAAACAGGTTATCAAGGTAGATGGATTATTTTAAATATGTTATTGGACAATAAACAGATATGGCTTATTAACCTATACGGTCTGAATAATGATGATCCAAGCTTCTTTGAAAATATATATAAGAATTTATCAATACTACAAGCAACACTAGACTCTATTATTATGGTGGGAGATTTTAATAGTCTTAAATACCTCTACGGACCGGAAAGGAAATCGCACTACAAACTATCACCCTCAGGCACTTAAGGAATTAGTGGATATATGGAGACTTAAATACCCTGACCTAGTGAGATATACATGGCGGAGGCTTAATCAAGCTAGTCGTCTTGACTACTTTCTTATGCCATTCTCTCTGGCACCAAAAGTTTAAAAAGTGTTGATAGGGGACAGAATGCGGTCGGATCATCACATTATTGGCATATATATACAGTGCCTTGCGAAAGTATTCGGCCCCCTTGAACTTTGCGACCTTTTGCCACATTTCAGGCTTCAAACATAAAGATATAAAACTGTATTTTTTTGTGAAGAATCAACAACAGGTGGGACACAATCATGAAGTGGAATGACATTTATTGGATTTTTTTTAACAAATCAAAAACGGAAAAATTGGGCGTGCAAAATTATTCAGCCCCTTTACTTTCAGTGCAGCAAACTCTCTCCAGAAGTTCAGTGAGGATCTCTGAATGATCCTATGTTGACCTAAATGACTAATGATGATAAATACAATCCACCTGTGTGTAATCAAGTCTCTGTATAAATGTATAAATAGAATATTTCAGTTTTGGGAAATCTCTTTATAAAATGGGTTAAAGTTATGTATAGTAACCCTAGGTGTAAAATAGTAAATAATGGCTACATCTCATAGTTTTAAACTATTTAGAGGAATAAAACAAGGTTGTACACTGTTGGCATATCTATTTATTATTGCCATCGAAATGTTAGCTGTTAAGATTAGATCAAACAATAATATTTAGGGATTACAAAATCCGTGGCTTAAAAACTAAGGTGTCATTGTAGTATGCTGATGATTTATGTTTTCTTTTAAAACCACAATTAGTCTCTCCACGGCCTCATAGAGGATCTAGATACTTTTGCTCATTCTCTCTGGATTCAAACCACAATTAGTCTCTCCACGGCCTCATAGAGGATCTAGATACTTTTGCTCTTCTCTCTGGATTCAAACCACAATTAGTCTCTCCACGGCCTCATAGAGGATCTAGATACTTTTGCTATTCTCTCTGGCTCTTCTCTCTGGATTCAAACCACAATTAGAGTCTCTTTTGCTCACAAACCACAATTAGGCCTCATAGAGGATCTAGATACTTTTGCTCTTCTCTCTGGATTCAAACCACAATGATGATAAGTGTAAACTATCTCTCCACGGCCTTACTAGATACTTTTGCTATTCTCTCTGGATTCAAACCACAATTAGAGTCTCTCCACGGCCTCATAGAATTCAAACCACACTTAGTCTCTCCACGGATCACTAAAAATGCTAATTTAGTTTACAATAAGTAGTTTACCAATAAAATGGTCTGACGGAGATGTGGACATACTCGGTCTACACATTTGGTTCAAACAAGCTCTCCACGGCGATGATCCAGATGAAAAGGTTTCTCTCTGGAGAGTTTGCTGGTAGGAAGATACTTTTGCTCTTCTCTCTGGAGGATATGGAGAGAAAAATAGGTCCGGTTTGCTCTGGTTTGAAACAAAACCACAATTAGTCTCTCCACGTTGTAAGAACTGGTCTCTCCACGGAGAGCTGTCCGGAGCTAAAGGTATGCTGCTGACCGCTAGCAGTGGTTAGCTGACTGATAGCTGGTAGCTAGTTAGCTAGTTAGCTTCAGTTGAGGGATTCCAGTTCTGAGGTAAATAGAAATACTTTAGGAATAAAAACAGATCCACACCACATTGGGTGAGGCTTGTTGAAGGAGAGTATTTGAAGTTGAGGTTTAGGAAAAATATTAAAAAGAATGCGAAGAAAAATATATACATGGGACAAGACAAAGATGACTGACTGCTACGCCATCTTGGAACTGAGTAGATGTACATAATTTTCTCAAGGTAATTTAATAATCAAATCAATTTATTTGAGATTTCTGAGTTCGTTTTACATGCTATTGGTTTTGTGTAAAATTCACGAGCTGGGAAAATGTCGGCGCCCACTCTGTCTGTCAAAGAGAGGCAATTTCATGGTCGCACTACTGTTTTGAAGCTGCATGTAATGATGATCAGTCCTACATGTGTACTAATATTCAGACACATTCAGTTTCTATCTCTGTCTATAAATGTTAATATTGGTTTTTGATATAAATAATACAGTGAAGACAGGGTTATTCAGGAAAATAGTACATGGTGCTGCCTAAAACGTACTGCAACCTTGTACTGAATGGTTTTTGAGTTGTTTATTATTAATTATTACTTTATGTAAATCCAAGAAATCTACTATAGGTTAAGTTTAGTTACGTTGTGTAGCGTGTACTTTGTCTAATTTGAATGAATTCTTGTTTTGTTGTCAATGCTTACCTACCTGATCTATTGAAATGAGATGGACAGGAGCTCACTGGAGCTGAGTACCAGGAGCTGAGTACCAGCACCTCAATGTTCTACTGCTTGAGCTCATGTTCCTCTTATAGAATATTAGCTCTACAGTATTGTGGAGCTCCTACATCTAAATATAAACAGTACCCCGCCACCTAAAATGAGTATCAAACTATTTCAGTCCAAGTCAAGCACTGAATTAGATAATTGCACAAGAAAAAATAGAATATATTTTAATAGAGAGTGCCGGAACTGTCAAGACAATAACTTTTTGTCTGTTTCTCATTGTTACTACAGGACGACTAGAATTAAGTCTGAGGCCGGTAACGTCAACAGTGACGACAAACTCAGCCTGCCTCTCTCCTTCCACACTGAGTCCAAACCTACAGTCACTGGGTCCTGATTGTGACAGTGGAGCCCAGTTTGCACTGCAGGATCCAGAGATGGCATCAGTGAAGCTGGAAGACTGCAGTCAAACACAGGAGCTGAATGTAAACATTAAAGATGAAGAAGTGGAGGAGAAGATTGGGAAACCTGTTTCTCATGGTAAGAGCAGGTTCTATCTTAACTATGTTGTTCATTCCAACTTCCCACTGTGTATGAAAAGTTGCAGTAGAACTGTTTCATGATGAACTGTTTCAATGAGAAGGTAATGTTACTTCATGCTACTCCTACTTGCATGGTTTGACACCAGTATTGTCAGCATTTGTTTTATTCACTGGGATATCTGGAGTGCTCAAAGAGTAGTACACCTAAGTGGTGAAGTAGACAATCTGCCAGTGTTTTAAAGTTCTATGAAATTAGTCTTTTAAAAAAAAGGCTAGGCAAGTCAGTTAAGAACAAATTATTAGTTACATTGACGGCCTACCCCCGGCCAAACCCGGACAACGCTGGGCCAATTGTGCACCACCCTATAGGACTCCCAATCATGGCCGGATGTGATACAGCCTGGTCACTAACCCTTTGATAGTGAGTGGAGGATGATATGGCTTTTACCCAGTTTTAGAATAGTTCTGTTCCCCTTTCTATTGTGCAGTCTACTGATATGAATATGTATGTCTCCCGGTACAGCCAGAAGAGTACTGGCCACCCATTTGAGCCTGGTTCGTGGCCACTTTGTTTCTACATCTGCGTTGCTTGCTCTTTGGGGATTGAGGCTGGGTTTCTGTAAAGCACTTTGTGACAACTTCTGATGTAATAAGGGCTACATAAAATACATGTGATTGACATGTATATCACACCAACTGACTGGTTATTCTGATGTTGTTCACACAGGAGACCATGTTGAGACATTCTCTACATCTAGAGAGCAAAAGCAGGAAGATCACAGAGCTAAGAGGTCTCACCCCTGCCCACATTGTGAGGAGATTTTCCCATTTCTATCAAAGCTGAAAGTACACCTAAAAATACACACAGGAGAGAATCGGTATTCCTATACTGACGGTGGGAAGAATTTCACAACATCCAAGGCTCTGAGAGTTCATCAGAGAGTGCACACAGGAGAGAAGCTGTTCTCCTGCTCTGACTGTGTAAAGTGCTTCACAACATCAACTAGGCTAAAAGTTCATCAAAGAACACACACAGGAGAGAAGCCTTACATCTGCTCTGACTGTAAGGCGAGTTTCTCTCTACTGCGCAACTTAAAACGACATGAACGTATACACACAGGAGAGAAGCTTTACTCCTGCTCTGACTGTAAGGCGAGTTTCTCTCTGCTGTGCAACTTAAACGACATGAACGTATACACACAGGAGAGAAGCCTTACTCCTGCTCTGACTGTGGAAAGAGTTTCTCTCTACTGGGCCACTTAAAAAGACACCAACATATACATACGGGAGAGAAGCCTTACTCCTGCTCTGACTGTGGAAAACGTTTCTCTCGACTGGGCCACTTAAAAACACATAAACATATACATACAGGAGAGAAGCCTTACTCCTGCTCTGACTGTGTAAAATGCTTCACAACATCAACTGAGCTAAAAGTTCATAAAAGAACACACACAGGAGAGAAGCCTTATTCCTGCTCTGATTGTATAAAATGCTTCACAACATCAACTAGGCTAAAAGTTCATCAGAGAACACACACAGGAGAGAAGCCTTACATTTGCTCTGACTGTGCGGCAAGTTTCTCTGTACTGTGCCACTTAAAACGACATGAAAGTATACACACAGGAGAGAAGCCTTACTCCTGCTCTGACTGTGCGGCGAGTTTCTCTCTACTGTGCAACTTAAAACGACATCAACGTTTACACACAGGAGAAAAGCCTTATCACTGCACTGACTGTGAGAAGAGATTCTACAGATTGGGCCATTTAAAAAGACACCAATGTATACATAAAGGAGAGAAGTTTTCTCAGACCAGCTAAGATTAGACACTCCACTTAATTCTCATGTCATTAAATAATTGGCAACGTTGAATTGAATCAAATGAAGAAAGCGTAGAACACTCAATTGTTATCCTGTTGTTTCTCACTGTGAGAGAACAATGCAGAGGGAATGGAGCATTATAGAATGTTAGCCTGTCGTTACTTTACTGATCAGTGTACACCTTGACAGTTTTGGTGAGTGTTGTTGGCATCTACTGTAAAGATATTGAGATGACCTTGGATTTGCCCTTAAGGTTGAATATCCTTTGTGAGGCTTCTCACAGTGGAGTCTGATGGGTAACTGAGTGGTACTGCTTCACTCTGCAGTTTTCTGTGGGATTGAGCTAGTAGACACAACATGCACTGAGTGTACAAACCATTAACGACACCTGTTCTTTCCTTGACATAGACTGACCAGCTGAACCCAGGTGAAAGCTATGATCCTTAATGATCTAGTTGTTGTGTATTTATTATAGATCCTCATTAGCTTTCAACAAAAAACAAACTGCGGTTGCAGTGGGCTAAGGAATGAAAACACTGGACACTGGAAAATTGGAAACATACTGCCTGGTCTGATGAATCCCAGTTCCTGCTGTTTCATACTGATGGGAGGAAATGGTGGAAAAAGTACCTAACTGTCATACTTGAGTAAAAGTAATGAAACCTTAATAGAAAATGACTCAAGTGAAAGTGAGTCACCCATTAAAATACTACTTGAGTAAAAGTATTTGGTTGTAAATATACTTAAGTATCAAAAGTATGAATAATTTCAAATTGCTTCAATTAAGCAAACCAGACAGCACATTTGTCTTTAAAAAAAAATGTTTAGTACGGATAGCCAGGGGAGCAGACTCCAACACTCAGGCATCATTTACAAACGAAGCATTTGTGTTTAGTGAGTCTGCCAGATCAGAGGTAGTGGGGAGGACCAGGGATGTTCTCTTGATAAGTGTGTGAACTGGACCATTTCCTGTCCTGCTAATCATAAAACATGTAAGGGGTATTTTGGATGTCAGGGAAAATGAATGGAGTAAGAAGTACATTATTTTCTTTCGGAATGTAGTGAAAAAGTTGTCAACGATATAAATAGTAAAGTACAGATACGCCCCAAAAACTGCTAAATTAGTTATTTAAAGAAATTTTTCTGAAAAAAGGAGTCAAATTAAAAACAAACAAAATATATAAATAGTAAAGTACAGATACAACTAAAGTAGGTCTTTAAATCATTTTTACTTAAGTACTTTACACCACTGCATGCATCCATGCCGTGTGTCAGCATTGCAGGCTGGTGGTGTGATGGTTGGGGTGTGTTTTCAGGACACACATTGGGCCTCTTGATAAAAGATGAGCAATGTTTGAATGCCACAGGATATCTAAAGAATATCAGGTGCCTCCTTCATGGCAGCAGTGTATCCATCTGCAAATAGATTTCTTCAGCAGGATTATGCCACAAGGCTTGTCCAGGAATGGTTCCAAGAACATGACAGAGAATTCAGTTTACTGTGGGAGGAGATGGAACGAGCTATTCAGAGTAGACACCTTGGACAGTCTATGCACCGATGAATTGAGGATGTTCTGAGGACAAAGGGGGGTGCAACTCAATATTAGGAAGGTGTTCCTGATGTTTTGTACACAGTGTATATCAGATAAAGATGGGGTGGTCAGTTTTTAGCATTGGTATGGGTGTATTATTTTATTACTAAACTTTTGTTTAATGATTAACAGATTTATGAATATACTGCTTGTTTATTAAATTGTCTTTAATACTTGATTCATTATTGTAGTCATTGATGATGAATCTATTTGAATAACTGTATTGAAGTTAATTGATCTGGCGGCAGGTAGCCTAGCGGTTAAGAGTGTTGGGCCAGTAACTGAAAGGTTGCTTGTTTGAATCCCGAGCCGACTAGGTGTAAAAATCTGTCATTGTGCCCTTGAGCAAGGCAATTAACTCTTATTTCTCCTGTAAGTCTCTCTGGATAAGAACATCTGCTAAATGACAAGAATGCAATGAAAAATAATGTTTGTACAATACATTTTTTCTCTCTTGTGTATAATTAAATGAAATAAACTGTTTGAAGTGACATACTGTATAAACACAACATGACCACTTTGTTTACCCTGGTCAGAGGGACAGGACCATAGTAAACTAGACTATGTAACTGCTGCTGTTAGTAGCCTACAGTTTCCATGTAATACAGCATGTCAGATCACTAATGATTAGGTGTATAGGCTGCTACATTTCTGCTTATGTCTTTTGGGAGTGATATGTTATCAGGCTAAGTAACTACTATGTACATTATTTACCCATTTCAATCTTATACCAACCAACCCTATGCTTGGTGTGACTGTTATGGTCAGAACAGACCATCTGATATGCCCCTAAATATTGTAATATGCAACCTGGAATTAAAATGTAAGAGGTCCAGTACTTCTACAGTGAATCAGATCTTGTGCTGTTTGAGAGAGATGTTGTTAGACTGCATTGTATCGTTGTTTCCTCTTCTGAGTGCACTGGTGGGCAACAATATCATTTCAATTCACAGAGACAATGAATATTTCAAATACTTATTTTCCACCATAATTTGTAAATAAATTAATTAAAATCTACAATGTGATTTTCTGGATTTTTTTTCTCATTTTGTCTGTCATAGTTGAAGTGTACCTGTGATGAAAATTACAGGCCTCTCTCATATTTTTAAGTGGGAGAACTTGCACAATTGGTGGCTGACTAAATACTTTTCCCCCCACTGTATGCCTTGATGATACTCAGAAACATGTATTTACCACATCAACATCTTAATTTCTAAAGTAATGTAAAATATTATCTTAAGAACAAGCACATGAGGTTCTCACATGGGAAAATCATCAATATCAATTGTAATTTAATACACCGTTGCCACAACAATATGTAGCGTGATGGTAATGACTTAGCGTTGTGGTAATGACTTAGCGTTGTGGTAATGACTTAGCGTTGTGAAATGACAAAGTTTGGTAATTACAGAGTGTGGTGGAAATGACATTTCATAGAAAACAACTGATGAAAAATACCATGAAACATTAATGTCACAGTAGTACATGTTTAATTTGATTGAAGATATAGAACAGACCATTTGTTCCAATTCATCCCAAAGGTGTTCGATGGGGTTAAGGTCAGGGCAATGTGCGGGCCAGACAAGTTCTTCCACACCGATCTCAACAAACCACTTCTGTATGGATCTTGCTTTGTGCGCGGGTACATTGTCATGCTGAAACAGGAAAGGGCCTTCCCCAAAACTGTTGCCACAGAGTTGGAAGTGTAACAGTATACTTTTAAACCGTCCCCTCGCCCATACCCGGGCGTGAACCAGGGACCTTCTGCACACAACGACAACAGTCACCCTCGAAGCATCGTTACCCATCGCTCCACAAAAGCCACGGCTCTTGCAGAGCAAGGGGAACTACTACTTCAAGGTCTCAGAGCAAGTGACGTAACCGATTGAAACGCTATTTAGCGCACACCGCTAACTAAGCTTTCAGCCGTTTCACATCCGTTACACTCACCCCCTTTTGACCTTCTCCTTTTCCGCAGCAACCAGTAATCCGGGTCACGGCACCAATGTAACAGTACAACTTTACGTCCGTCCCCTCGCCCTGGTCCCTGGTTTGCGCCCGGGTATCGGCGAGGGGACGTATTGGGAGTCCCAGTTGTACGGACGTAAGCTAATTAGCAGTTGTACTGTTACATTGATGCTGTTGACCAAATGACCAGATGCTGTTATGGCAAATGCTCGGCCTCCAACAACAAAGCACTGCAGAGGGTAGTGCGAACTGCCCAGTACATCACTGGCGCCAAGCTTCCTGGACATAATTATATCTACAGCTGAGAAGTTTTTGGGCCTCCAAGACTTCACAGACTACTGTCGCCAGAAAATGTTTCATCCTTAGTGGATCTGCACCACGACTGCTGTGTTAAATGCTTATCAGTTGCCATGTACAAAGTATCAAAATACTAAAATACAACTTAAACCGGACTCTAAAATAATTTAATTTAAAAGTTAATTGTATTTTTTTTTATCACGGAAACAATTAAAAAAATATGGACAAATAAATAAATAATGAAATGTTAATTATATACAGGCGCCCGTGTAATCATCTGCCAGAGAGTAGCCCCAATCGTCCCGAGCCCCAAGTAATACATTTGGGCCAGATAACTCACACCGGATTCGGCCCGAGCTCAATCCCCGCATCCTCGGGCCACATGTCGGTCGAGTCTGACCGAAATCCGCCCAGATCCACTGTGCTAGCTGGGGTGGGACAACATTCCACAGGCCGCAATCGACAGCTTGATCAACACTATGCAAAGGAGAAGTGTCCCAGAGAAGGAGGAGGAGCAGCAGCTACAGCTACCCCCTTCTCATGTAATGGGGTAGGGCCAACCCAAGGTTCCCGAAATGCACGGACTGTGTTAGTGGGGGAACAGGAAGTTCCCCACAGGCACTCACCATTCTTCAGAATAATAAAAAAAAGCGCCAGAACTGTGCAGTCAAGAAGGTAACTTTTGTGCCCGTTTCATTTTATTACTACAGGTACGTAATAGCACGTTTACACTTTCTAATGTCGAAAGAACATGTCATTCCATGCTCGGTAACAAATCCATTAAATTATTATCACGTTTGGTAAAGTTTTGATGTGTTATTTTTGTGTCAAACCGAGTGGAGAACGTGGTGACGTTAAACTATTTTGCAAGTCACGTAACTAGAGACGTTGGGTTTGTTTTAGTGGATTTACATATTCTGCTCAGGTTAACAATAATAAAGAATTTAAAAAATGAGATTTCCGAGCTGCATGTTATCGTTTTTTTTTGTAAAATTCACACGCTGTGAAAATGGCGGCGCCGACTCGGACTGAGTCAACGGACTAAAGTGCAGACAATGTTATGGTTGCGCAACTGTTTTGAAGCTGAATGTAATGATTGTAGTTTTCTACATGTGTACTGATATTCAGACACATGCATATGGTGTGAACGGAAATACTACTGTTCTTCAGGAAAATAATACATAGTGATGCTTGAAACAAACTAACCTTGTACTTCGTGGTTTTTGAGTCATTTTATGTGAATTTGGGAAATCTATATATTAAGTGATCTTACGTTGTGTGTCCTTTGTGTCTAATATTATTGCATCAATGTTTTCTTGTCAATCCTTACCTACCTGATCTATTGAAATGAGATCAGTTCTTGACTTGGACAAGAGTTCACCTCCAAATGTCTACTGTTTGAGCACATGTTCCTCTTATAGAATATCAGCTTAACAGTGTTGTGGAGCTCCTGCACTTAAATATAAACAGTACTGGCACCTATTTCAGTCCAAGTCAATCACTGAATTAGATAATTGAACAAGAAGAAATATAATATATTTTTAGAGAATAAAGAGGGTGCCAGAACTGGCAAGACAATAATGTATGTCTGTTTCTCTTCTACTACTTGCTGACTCAGGTATGAGGCTAGTAACATCAACAGTGAGGACAAACCCAGCCCTCCTCTCTCCTTCTGCACTGACTCCAAACCTACAGTCACTGGGTCCTGATTGTGACAGTGGAGCCCAGTTTGCACTGCAGGATCCAGAGATGGCATCAGTGAAGCTGGAGGACTGCAGTCAAACACTGGAGCTGAATGTCAACATTAAAGATGAAGAAGAGGAGGAGAAGATTGGGAAATCTGTTTCTCATGGTAAGAGAAGGTTCTAAGTTTGTTTCGTCCCAACTTCCCACTGTGCAGGAAAAGTTTCAGTAGAACTGTTTCATGATGAACTGTTTCAATGAGAAGGTAGAAGTGCCCATTATTTATATTCTAACTATAGAATTAGAATAATCGTTCTATTTCCATGATTCCAAAAGTTCACCTTGGTGTTTTGATCTAAATTGCAACATTTGGTTAATAATAAGCCCTAGTATTTTTGCCCATATCGTGGCAGTGTGTAAATGACCTCAAATGAGTGCAGGGAATTGTTTTAGGTTGAAGTTGAATTGAACAGTATAAAACAATCAGAATTGAGAAAGACCCATTGAATTCATTTAGAATATAAGTGTTGCCACCCTGGGGTCACGCACTACTCATAAAGCAAATGTAGAACTTTTATTAATCAAAAACATTAAATACTGTCACAAATGTGTAAAATGCCATGGTGTGATATTTTGGCCACATCGCCCAGCCCTGTCAGAGCAAAAACCAGGCCATGAGGTCGAAGTAATTGTCCATAGATCTCCATGGAAGGAACAATTCACAAGCTGGTAAAATGGCGGCTCCCACTCGGTCTGCGTCAACGGACTTCAGTGCAGACAGTGTGGATGCAGCAGAGACCATTTTAGCTTCAAAACAGTAGTGTGACCTTAAATGTAATGATTATCAGTTTCTACATGTGTAGAATATTGACACATTCAGTTTGTCTGTCTATGTATTTCTATATGGAAATACAATTGTTTTTTTATTGGAATAATACCGTGAAGAAGGTTAAGGAAAATAGTACATAGTGCTGCCAAAAACAAACTGTAACCTTGTACTAAATGGTGTTTGAGTCTTGTATGCATTTATCTACTACAGGTTAAGTTTTAGCTCAAATGTTTTATGAAGCTCCTGCACCTAAATATAAACAGTACCGGCACACAAAATGAGTATCCGCAACTATTTCAGTCCAAGTCAAGCACTGAATTAGATAATTGACCAAGAAAAAAATAAAATATATTTAATAGTGAATAAAGAAAGTGCCAGGACTTTGAATACACAACTTTTGTGTCCGTTTCTCCTCTAGTACTTGCCGACGCTGGTATGAGGCCGGTAACCTCAACAGTGAGGACAAACGCAGGCCTCCTCTCTCCTTCCACACTGACTTCAAACCTACAGTCACTGGGTCCTGATTGTGACAGTGGGGCCCAGTTTGCACTGCAGGAATCAGAGATGACATCAGTGAAGCTGGAAGACTGCAGTCAAACACTGGAGCTGAATGTCAACATTAAAGATGAAGAAGAGGAGGAGAAGATTGGGACATCTGTTTCTCATGGTAAGAGCAGGTTCTAACTAACTAAGTTTGTGTTTTTCATTCCAACTTCCCACTGTGTATGAAAAGTTGCAGTAGAACTGTTTCATGATGAACTGTTTCAATGAGAAGGTAGATGTTATTTCATGCTACTGAGACTTGCATGGTTTGACACCAGCACCAGAGAGGAGACTAAAGAGGTGAAGTAGACAAACTGCCAGTGTTTTAAAGTTCTATGAAACAAAACCTGAGATACTTTTAGAATAGTTGTATTCCCCTTTTGCATTGCACAGCCTACTTGTATGAATACTTACAGGTAGCCTAGTGGTTAGAGCGTTGGGCCAGTAACCAAAAGTTTGCTGGATCGAATCCCTGAGCTGACAAAGTAAAAATCTGTATTTTATTACACAGTTCCCTGGGTTCCCTGGGTGTCCCCAACCCAAAGAGAGATGAAAATATAACAACCAAACATAAAGAAATCCAATAATATAAATAAATAAAGTATAATATACAGTTGTAGATAATGCAGATTACTCTTCGACGAGAGCCAATATTCACATAAAATATAGAGAATATACAGATTTACAGTTCCAATGCTTCTACAATATCATCAGTTTGCAAAAACTCATTAAACAGATCCCAAATATTATGAAACTCTGGGGCTTTCTTTTTCACTATATAAGTACATTTTTCAAGAGCCAGGCTTAATGTTCATTATTTTAACCAATGACCAAGTGAGGGGGAACTGACATACTTCCAGTGGAGAGCAATTGAACGTCTAGCTTGTAATAGACAGAGGTCAAACATTTTTATTTTCTCTCCTATGTAAAGAGATATTCTCTGGGTAAAGATTTTGGAGGCATAGCTTATGGATTAGTGGTATTGGGGTAGAGGTCATCTCAGAGATATAGCGCAGTACTGAGCTCCAAAACATTTGTATCTCAGCACATTCCTCCAGGCAATGATACAAGGTGCCTTGAACACACAGGTCTGGGTTATTAGGGTCAAATTTCAAAATAATTTGCAAATAAAGTAATTAAAAATCCTACAATGTGATTTTCTGGAATTTTTTTCTTCTCATTTTGTCTGTCATAGTTTAAGTGTACCGATGAAAATTACAGGCCTCTCTCACCTTTTTAAGTGGGAGAACTTGCACAATTGGTGGCTGACTAAATACTTTTTTGCCCCACTGTACATATACATATGAGATGAGTAATGTAGGGTATGTAAACATTATATTAAGAAGCATTGTTTAAAGTGGCTAGTGATATATTTTACATCAATTCCCATTATTAAAGTGGCTGGAGTTGAGTCAGTGTGTTGGCAGCAGCCACTCAATGTTAGTGGTGGCTGTTTAACAGTCTTATGGCCTTGAGATAGAAGCTGTTTTTCAGTCTCTCGGTCCCTGCTTTGATGCACCTGAACTGACCTCGCCTTCTGGATGATAGCGGGGTGAACAGGCAGTGGCTCGGGTGGTTGTTGTCCTTGATGATCTTTATGGCCTTCCTGTGACATCTGGTGGTGTAGGTGTCCTGGAGGGCAGGTAGTTTGCCCCGGTGATGCGTTGTGCAGACCTCACTACCCTCTGGAGAGCCTTATGGTTGTGGGCGGAGCAGTTGCCGTGGAGATGTTGTTACCTACCCTCACCACCTGGGGGCGTCCCATCAGGCAGTCCAGTACCCAGTTGCACAGGGCGGGGTCGAGACCCAGGGTCTCAGCTTGATGACGACTTTGGAGGGTACTATGGTGTTAAATGCTGAGCTGAAGTTGATGAACAGCATTCTCACATAGGTATTCCTCTTTTCCAGATGGGTTGGGGCCTATTTGGACGGTAAGCAAATTGGAGTGGGTCTAGGGTGTCAGGTAGGGTGGAGGTGATATGGTCCTTGACTTGTCTCTCAAAGCACTTCATGATGACGGAAGTGAGTGCTACGGGGCGATAGTCGTTTAGCTCAGTTACCTTAGCTTTCTTGGGAACCGGGACAATGGTGACCCTCTTGAAGCATGTGGGAACAGCAGACTGGGATAAGGATTGATTGAATATGTCCGTAAACACACCAGTCAGCTGGTCTGCGCATGCTCTGAGGACACGGCTGGGGATGCCGTCTGGGCCTGCAGCCATGCGAGGGTTAACATGTTTAAATGTTTTACTCACATCGGCTGCAGTGAAGGAGAGTCTGCAGGTTTTGGTTGTGTGCCGTGTCAGTGGCACTGTATTGTCATCAAAGCGGGCAAAGAAGTTATTTAGTCTGTCTGGGAGCAAGACATCCTGGTCCGTGACGGGGCTGGGTTTCTTTTTGTAATCCGTGATTGACTGTAGACCCTGCCACATACCTCTTGTGTCGTTGAATTGTGACTCTACTTTGTCTCTATACTGACGCTTAGCTTGTTTGATTTTGATTGCCTTGCGGAGGGAATAGCTACACTGTTTGTATTCGGTCATGTTTCCTGTCACCTTGACCTGATTAAAAGCAGTGGTTCTCGCTTTCAGTTTCACGCGAAAGCTGCCGTTAATCCACGGTTTCTGGTTTGGGAATGTTTCAACCGTTGCTATGGGAACGACATTGTCAACGCACTTTCTAATGAACCTGCTCACCGACTCAGCGTATTCGTCAATGTTGTTGTTGGAAGCAATGCGGAACATATCCCAGTCCACGTGATCGAAGCAGTCTTGAAGCGTGGAATCAGATTGGTCAGACCAGCGTTGAACAGACCTGAGCGCGGGAGCTTCTTGTTTTAGTTTCTGTCTGTAGGCAGGGAGCAACAAAATGGAGTCGTCAGCTTTTCCCGAAAGGAGGGCGGGGGAGCCTTATATGTGTTGCGGAAGTTAGAATAGCAATGATCCCAGGTTTTACCAGCCCTGGTTGCGCAATCGATATGCTGATACAATTTAGGGAGTCATGTTTTCAGATTAGCCTTGTTAAAATCCCCAGCTACAATGAATGCAGCCTCAGGATATGTGGTTTCCAGTTTGCAAAGAGTCAAATAAAGTTTGTTCAGGGCCATCGATGTGTCTGCTTGGGGGGGAATATATACAGCTGTGATTATAATCGAAGAGAACTCCCTTGGTAGATAATGCGGTCGACATTTGATTGTGAGGAATTCAATTTTAATTTGATTTTTATTTAACCTTTATTTAACCAGGTAGGCTAGTTGAGAACAAGTTCTCATATAAAACTGCGACCTGGCCAAGATAAAGCATAGCAGTTTGAACAGACAGCAACAGAGTTACACATGGAGTAAACAATTAACAAGTCAATAACACAGTAGGAAAAAAGAGTCTATATACATTGTGTGCAAAAGGCATGAGGAGGTAGGCGAATAATTACAATTTTGCAGATTAACACTGGAGTGATAAATGATCAGATGGTCATGTACAGGTAGAGATACTGGTGTGCAAAAGAGCAAAAAAGTAAATAAATAAAACGGTATGGGGATGAGGTAGGTAAATTGGGTGGGCTATTTACCGATGGACTATGAACAACTGCAGCGATTAGTCAGGTGAACAGAAGGACTTGAGTTCCTGTATGTTGTTGTGATCACACCACGTCTCGTTAATCATAAGGCATGTGCCCCTGCCCCTCTTCTTACCAGAAAGATGTTTGTTTCTGGTATTTAATACACAATGCATAATAGAAACAATAATGCCGTGTCAGATACAGTCTTCCCGGCAACAAAATAGAACAAACACATACATGTGTGAAACAGAGGGTTAAATACTGAATCTGTAATGGGGGAATTGAAACCAGGTGTCAAAAAACAAATGGAAAATGTAAAAGTGAATCGGCGATGGCTTTACCACCGGCCTCGGGGACGACCCGGAGGACGAGGCGTAGGGTGACCCGGATGGAGACAGGGGAACTCCTGCTGCATCGACAGATCCAATACCTCCTCCACCGGCACCCAGCATCTCTCCTCCAGACCGAAGGCCCCTCCCACCAGTCCTGCACGAGGGGCCCCTTGATGTCCAAAGGCCCTCCCGCTAGGCTCCTGGAGTGGACGGCACCACCGGCCTGAGGAGAGACCATGGAACAAGGGGTTAATATGGCTCTGTAACCTGCAACAAACGCCGGGGCCCCAGGACTTTGAATGGCCCCACAAACCGTGTCCAAGGTGGAGGGGCGGAGGAACCTCCCGCACCTCAGACTGACGCCTGGTTGCAGTGGACCAGCACCACCGGCCTGAGCTCTGAGAGACACGTGTTTAACCCAGCATCGGACCTGCGTCCAAAAACACCTGTATAGAAACAACATACTGGACTTTGGGGACCGACTTTGGCGGAAGTTGTGACCGTTCCTCTTATAGAATATTAGCTCAACAGTTTTGTGGAGCTCCCGTGCCTAAATTTAAACATTACCGGCACCTATTTCAGTCCAAGTCAAGCACTGAATTAGATAATTGAACATATAATATATTTTTAGAGAATAAAGAAAGTGCCAGAACTGTCAAGACAATAACTTTTTGTGTCTGTTTCTCATTGTTGTTACAGGACTAGAATTAAGTCTGAGGCCGGTAACATCAACAGTAACGACAAACCCAGCCTGCCTCTCTCCTTCCACACCGAGTCCAAACCTACAGTCACAGGGTCCTGATTGTGACAGTGGAGCCCAGTTTGCACTGCAGGATCCAGAGATGGCATCAGTGAAGCTGGAAGACTGCAGTCAAACACTGGAGCTGAATGTCAACATTAAAGATGAAGAAGAGGAGGAGAAGATTGGGAAATGTGTTAATCATGGTAAGAGCAGGTTCTGTCTAACTAAGTTTGTTGTTCATTCAAACTTCCCACTGTGTATGAAAAGTTGCAGTAGAGCTGTTTCATGATGAACTGTTTCAATGAGAAGGTAGATGTTATTTCATGCTACTGAGATGTGCATGGTTTGACACCAGTATTGCCAGCATTTGTTTTATTCACTGGGATATCTGGAGTGATCAGAGAGTAGACTAAAGAAGTGAAGTAGACCAACTGCCAGTGTTTTAAAGTTCCATGAAGTGAGTCTGTGTAGTTACTAACCCTTGTGATAGTGAGTAGAGGATGACAAGCCCCTTTTTTTAGCTTTCATCTCTTACCCACTTTTAGAATAGTTTTATTCCCCTGTATTGTACAGGCTCCTGATATGAATGCATATGTCACCCGGTACAGACAGAAGAGGACCGGCCACCCCTTTGAGCCTGGTTCCTCTCTGTTTCCTCCAAGGTTCCTGCTTTCTAGGGAGTTTTTCGTGGCCATTGTGCTTCTGCATTGCTTGCTCTTTGGGGATTTTGGGTTGGTTTCTGTAAAGGACTTTGTTACAACTTATGTAAAAAGAGCTTCATAAAATACATTTGATTGACATGTATATCACACCAATTGACTGGTTGTTCTGATATTGATCACACAGGAGACCATGTTGAGACATTCTCTACATCCACAGAGCATCAGCAGGAAGATCACAGAGCAAAGATGTCTCACCACTGCCCACATTGTGGGGAGATTTTCCCATTTCTATCAAAGCTAAAAATACACCTAAAAATACACACAGGAGAAAAACTTTACTCCTGCTCTGCATGTGGAAAATGCTTCAAAACATCAACATCACTAAAAATTCATCAGAGAACACACACAGGAGAGAAGCCTTACTCCTGCTCTGACTGTGGAAATAGGTTCTCTCGAATGGATGCCTTGAAACAACATGAACGTATACACACAGGAGAGAAGCCTTACTCCTGCTCTGACTGTGTAAAATGCTTCACAACATCAACTGAGCTAAAAGTTCATCAGAGAACACATACAGGAGAGAAGCCTTACTCCTGCTCTGACTGTGGGTCGAGGTTCTCTCAACTAGGCAACTTAAAACAACATGAACGTATACACACAGGAGAGAAGCCTTACTCCTGCCCTGACTGTGTAAAATGTTTCACAACAATAACTGAGCTAATAGTTCACCAAAGAACACACACAGGAGAGAAGCCTTACTCCTGCTCTGTCTGTGGGGCGAGTTTCTCTCGACTGGGCACCTTAAAACAACATGAACGTATACACACAGGAGAGAAGCCTTACTTCTGCTCTGACTGTGGAAACAGTTTCTCTCAACTGGGCCACTTAAAAACACATGAACGTATACATACAGAAGTGAAACCTTACTCCTGCTCTGACTGTGTAAAATGTTTCAAAACATCAACTGAGCTAAAAGTTCATCATGGAACACACACAGGAGAGAAGCCTTACTCCTGCTCTGACTGTGTAAAATGCTTTACAACATCAACTGAGCTAAAAGTTCACCAAAGAACACACACAGGAGAGAAGCCTTACTCCTGCTCTGACTGTGGAAAGAGTTTTTCTCGACTGGGCACCTTAAAACAACATGAACGTATACACACAGGATAGAAGCCTTACTCCTGCTCTGACTGTGGAAAGAGTTTCTCTCAACTGGGTCATTTCAAAAGACACCAAGGTATACATGAAGGAGAGAAGCCTCATCAGTTCTCTCAGACCAGCTAAGATTAGACACTCCACTTAATTGTCATGTCATTAAATAATTGGCAACGTTGAATTGGATCAAATGAAGAAAGCGTAGAATGCTCTATTGTAATCCTATACAGTTGAAGTCAGAAGTTAACATACTTAGGCTGGAGTCATTAAAACTAGTTTTTCAACCACTCCACAAATTTCTTGTTAACAAACTATAGTTTTGGCAAGTCGGTTAGGACATCTACTTTGTACACGACACAAGTCATTTTTCCAGCAATTGTTTACAGACGGATTATATCACTTATAATTCACTGTATTACAATTCCAGTGGGTCAGAAGTTTACATACACTAAGTTGACTGTGCCTTTAAATAGCTTGAAAAATTTCCGAAAATGATTTCATGGCTTTAGAAGCTTCTGATAGGCTAATTTACATAATTTTAATCAATTGGAGGTGTACCTGTTGATGTATTTCAAAGCATACCTTCAAACTCAGTGCCTCTTTGCTTGACATCATGGGAAAATCAAAAGAAATCAGCCAAGACCCCAGAAAAACTATTGTAGACCTCCACAAGTCTGGTTCATCCTTGGGAGCAATTTCCAAACGCCTGAAGGTACCAGGTTAATTTGTACAAAAAATAGTATGCAAGTATAAACACCATGGGACCACGCAGCCATCTGTCACCTAGAGATGAACATACAGCAAAGGACCTTGTGAAGATGCTGGAGGAAACGGGTACAAAAGTATCTTTGTCCACAGTCAAATGAGTCCTATATCGGCATAACCTGAAAGGTCGCTCAGCAAGGAAGAAGCCACTGCTCCAAAACAGCCATAAAAAAACCTGACTATGGTTTGCAACTGCACATGGGGACAAAGATTGTACTTTTTGAGAAATTTCCTCTGTTCTGATAAAACAGAAATATAACTGTTTGGCAATAATGACTATCATTATGTTTGGAGGAAAAAGGGTGAGGCTTGCAAGCCGAAGAACACCATCCCAACCGTGAAGCACGGGGTGGCAGCATCATGTTGTGGGGGTGCGTGGCTACAGGAGGAAATGGTGCACTTCACAAAATAGAAAATGATGTGGATATATTGAAGCAACATCTCAAGACATCAGTCAGGAAGTTAAAGCTTGGGGTCTTCCAATGGACAAATGGGTCTTCCAAATGGACAATGACCCCAAGCATACTTCCAAAGTTGTGGCAATATTATTATTATTATACTTCATGGCTGGCTTAAGGACAACAAAGTCAAGGTATTGGAGTGGCCATCACAAAGCCCTGACCTCAATCCTATAGAACATTTTTGGGCAGAACTGAAAAAGATTGCGTGAGCAAGGAGGCCTACAAACCTGACTCAGTTACACCAGCTCTGTCAGGGGGAACGGGCCAAAATTCACCCAACTTATTGTGGGAAGCTTATGGAAGGCTACCTAAAATGTTTGACCCAAGTGAAACAATTTAAAGAGATGCTACCAAATACTAATTGAGTATATGCAAACTTCTGACCCACTGGGAATGTGATGAAAGAAATAAAAACTGAAATAAATCATTCTCTCTACTATTATTCTGACATGTCACATTCTTAAAATAAAGTGGTGATCCTAACTGACCTAAAACAGGAAATTTTTACTTGGATTAAATGTCAGGAATAGTCAAACTGAGTTTAAATGTATTTGGCTAAGGTGTGTGTAAACTTCTGACTTCACCTGTAGTTTCTTACTATGAGAGAACTTTACAGAGGAAAGGGAGCGTTATAGAATGTTAGCCTTTCTTTACTTTACGGACCAGTTTGTACCTTGTCAGTTTTGATGTGTTTTGTTAGTTTCTACTGTAAAGATATTGAGATTACCTTAGGGTTGAATATCCTCTGTGATATGTCTGGAGTTGGAGTTTGATGGTTGACTGGGTTGTACTACTTCCCTCTGCAGTTTTCTGTGGGAAAGAGCTGGTAGAAACAACATACTCTTTTTACATACTCTGTTCACAAAACATTAACAACACCTGCTCTTTTCATGACATAGGTGACCAGGTAAATCCAGGTGAAAAACTATGAACCAAAATAGTGTTGTTTTTGTGTATTTATTATGGATCCCCATTAGCTTTCAGTAGAAAACAAGAGACTGCAGATGCAGTGGGCTAAGGAATGAAAACACTGGACACTGGAGAATTTTAAAAACATTGCCTGGTCTGATGAATCCCGGTTCCTGCTGTTTCATGATGATGGGAGGACTATGGGGCTTAGGGTGTGTTTTCAGGGCTCACATTGGGCCCCTTGATAAAAGTTGAACAATGTTTGAATGCCACAGGATATCTAAACATCATTACCAATCTGGTGCCTCCCTTCACGGCAGTTGTGTATCCATCTGCAAATAGATTTGCAGGATTATGCCCCATGCCACAAGGCTTGTCCAGGAATGGTTCCAAGAACATGACAATGAATTCAGTTTACTGCAGTGGCCTGCCGAGTCATCAGATCTCAATCCAATTGTTCATCTCTGGGAGGAGATGGAAGGAGCTATTCGGAGTAGAGATCCACTCCCAGCCACATTGACACAATTGTGGGAAGCATTGGAGTCAACATGGGCCAGCATCCCTGTGAACACTCTCAACACCTTGGACAGTCTATGCCCAGACGATTTGAGGCTGTTCTGAGGACAAAGGGGGTGCAACTCAATATTTGGAAGGTGTTTCTAATGTTTTGTGCACTCGGTGTATATCAGATAAAGATGATGGGGTGATCTGTTTTTAGCATTAGTTTGGGTGAATTATTTTATATTACTAAACAATTGTGTTTAATGATAAACAGGCTATGAATCGAATACTTGTGTTTATTAATTTGTCTTTTAATACTAGATTCATTATTTTAGTCATTGATGATGAATGTATTTGAATAACTGTATTGAAGTTAATTGATCTGGCCTAGCGGTTAAGAGTGTTTGGCCAATAACTGAAAGGTTGCTGGTTTGAATCCCGAGCCGACTAGGTGACAAATCTGTCATTGTGCCCTTGAGCAAGCCAATTAACTCTTATTTCTCCTGTAAGTCGCTCTGGATACAAACATCTGCTAAATGACAAGAATGTAATGAAAAATAATGTTTGTACATGAATTTGTGCTGGGCAACATTTTTTTCTCATGTGTATAATTAAATGAATTAAACTGTTTTTAGTGAAATACTGTATATACAATACACAACATTGCCGCTTTGTTTACCCTGGATAGATGGACAGGACCATAGTAGGCTGGAGCAGCTAAGTTAGAGTTAATGTTAGTTAGCATGCAAGTATCCAGGCAGAGTTACTTATGTTAGCCTAGAGAAAATATAGTTTGCGACATTAACGGAAACTGAACATTAATATAACAACCATGTAAAATTACTAACGTTTTCAAAAATGTTGATGCTTACAATTATCCTTGTGTGGTTGTGTTACTGTCTAGAGGAACACATGTCGGGTGAATGACATGCTCTTTCTGCTACTCCCAGTTTTGAGACATGACTGTTATAAATTGTAATTAATTCCGTTGTGAAATTGTAAACTAATGATTTGAAATTACAGGTAATCTTCAGTCATTCTGTCTATATCAGAACATATTTTTTAAATCAATATATTTTATTATATTGTGTATATAATTTCGGAGCAGGGCACCTATTAAATATGTTATCTGGAGTTTTGTTATATATGGAGGTTCATCGTCTTGAGCAGAAGATTCCATGAGTAGTTGGAGCACTAAACCCTGTTGTAGATGGAAAGAAGGAAGAAAGTCAATCAGTTTTACTGCTGTTTGAAGAACAACTGCCTACTTCTGCCTACTTCCGAGGTAAAGTTGGTTTTATAGTCACACATTCTGACATTCAACTGACATTAGCAAAAAAGCCATAAATAATTATAAAAATCTAATTCAATGATTGTCACAGAGATATAAAAATAGATATGGTTTATTCTATAAATGTCTAGCATATTTTTACAACCTTTGTTTTGAATACAAATTCCAGTTTTGATTTGATAGAAATATATCAAATGTATGAGATGCCATTCTTGTAATGTTTGATATTACAACATTTATAATATAATAATAATATAATAATAATATATGCCATTTAGCAGATTGCTTGAATACTTAACGATGATTAGCACCTCAGTTAAGTGTGCTTCTGTCAGGGTTCTGGTCAAATGCATGTCCTTTAAAGTCAATTTAGCAATTGAACAAAAATCCAATTCAATTTGAAAATGTTCCTAATTGCAAAAACATGTAACAGAATTTGGGTATTCCAGAACTGTTGTTTACATGTAAATCAACATAACCCTGTTTTATGTTTTTAATACTGCAGATAGAACGCTCTGTGTGCCAGAGATGGTTTCATTTAGCTTGTCTGGGGATGACAATGAAGGACTTCAACAAAGCCAAAATAGAACATTATTGTAAGGGGCCCATTGTTCTGTTAAATTAGAGACGTATAAATAAATGACTGTTGTTCCTTGTAACTACTTTCAAATGTGGAACTGTTGCACTAAAAATGCAAACATTGATTTGACATACAATGTAAGATTGTAAACATTGTACAACTTTATGTACACATTGTCTAACATCATATAGAACAAATTGCACTTGAAATTAACATTTATTTTAAAGTTATTTTAAATGCATATTCTCACTTTTTTCTGAGACAATCACTGAATTAGTTATTGATTTCTTCATCTTTAAATGCAATATTTGAGATGTTATGTATTTCTATCAAATCAAAACGGGAATTTCTACTCAAAGCAACGGTTGTAAAAGTCTACTAGACATTTATAGAATAAATCATACGGTGACAAACGGTGAATTAGTTATTGATTTATACAGTTTTAAATGATATTTGATAGATTTTATAGAATAAACCATATCTATTTTTGTTTCTGTGACAATCAATTCATTTGTTATTGATTTTTGAAATTGCAATGACTTTTGGCGAATGAATGTCTGAATATGAAACCAACTTCACCTCGGTCTGGCTACTCGTGATTTTTTTAAATATATATTTTTTACCTTTATCTCAATGACTGCCTACTAAGGAACGGTGGGTTAACTACATTGTTCAGGGACAGAACGACAGATTAATGCTGTGTAAACTCGGGGATTCGATTCAGCAACTTTCCAGCTACATAGCCCAACGCTCTAACCACTAGGCTAGGATATATATCATATGATGTGAGCTATTGTGAATAAGCAACTGCAGTTGTGAAATTGATAAAGAATGGCCATGTTTCAAGTGTCCGACGGAATCTTTTAAACCCCATTAGCCGCTGCAAAAGTTCAGAATTGTTCACTTCTCAAACCGCTTTAGTCTGCCCCAAGCGTTCTCTGAAGTCTCGCGTTGTTACGTCTCTGTGTTTGGTGGGGAAACAGGAAGTTCCGCGCAGGCGCACATCATTCTTCAGAATAAAGGATAGGTCAGAATTGTGCAGTCGAGACGACAACTTCTGTGTCCGTTTCAAATATATTACTACTGGTATGTAATATCACGTTATATATCGAAAGAACATTTCATAACATGCTGGGTAACAAATACGTCAAGGTATTATCAGGTCTGATAAAGGTTTTATGTGCTATTTTTTTTTTATGTCAAACCGCGTGAGTTAACGTGATCACCTTTTTCAAGTCACATAGTTAGATAATTTGGTAGTCTGAGTGGATGTATATAATTTCGTCAAGGTAATTTCATAAACGATCAATCTATTTGAGATTTCTGGGTTCGTTTTACATGTCGTTTTTGGTTTCGTGTAAAATTCGGGAGATGGTAAAATGGCGGATCCCACTCGGTCTGCATCAACGTACTTCAGTTCAGGCAGTGAGGGTGCAGCAGAGAGACAATTTTACGTTTCCACTTCTGTTTTGGAGCTAAATGTAATGATTATCAATCAGTTTTCTACATGTGTACTAATCATGAGACATTCAGCTGTTTCTGAATATCTATAAATGTTACTATGGTGTGAACGGAAATACTATTGTTTTTTGATTGAAATAATACAGTGAAGACAAGGTTATTCAGGAAAATAGTACATAGTGCTGCCTGAAACATACTGCAACCTTGTACTAAATGTTTTTTGAGTAATTTGTGCATTTATGTGAATTCAGGAAATCTACTATAGATTAAGTGCATTTAGAGTTGTGTTGCCTAATTTAAAGTGTATGCTTTGTATAATGTGAATTAATTAATGTTTTGTTGCCAATGCTTAGCTACCAGATCTATTGAAATCAGTGCTTGACTTGTACCAGCACCTCAAATTTCTACTGTTTGAGCTCATGCTCCTCTTATAGAAAATTAGCTCAACAGTATTGTGGAGCTCCTTTACCTAAATATAAACCATCTTTTAGAGAATAAAGAAAGTCTTGACAGTTCTGGCACTAACTTTTGTGTCCGTTTCTCTTTATTAATACTGGCCAACTCGGATTAAGTCTGAGGCCGGTAACATCAACAGTGAGGACAAACCCAGTCTGCCTCTCTCCTTCCACACTGAGTTCAAACCTACAGTCACTGGGTCCTGATTGTGACAGTGGAGCCCAGTTTGCACTGCAGGATCCAGAGATGGCATCAGTGAAGCTGGAAGACTGCAGTCAAACACTGGAGCTGAATGTCAACATTAAAGATGAAGAAGAGGAGGAGGAGATTGGGACAAATGTTTCTCATGGTAAGAGCAGGTTCTATCTAACTAAGTTTGTTATTTGTTCCAACTTCCCACTGTGCATGAAAAGTTGCTGTAGAACTGTTATATTTATTTTATTTCACCTTTATTTAACCAGGTAGGCCAGTTGAGAACAAGTTCTCATTTACAACTGCGACCTGGCCAAGATAAAGCAAAGCAGTGCGACAAAAACAACACAGAGTTACACATGGGATAAACAAACTAAAAATCTATATGTAGTAAGATTAGTGAGGTAAGACAATAAAAGCCACAGTTGCAAATTAATTACAATTTAGCATTAACACTGGAGTGATAGATGTGCAGATGATGATGTGCAAGTAGAGATACTGAGGTGCAAAAATAAATAACAATATGCGGATGGGGTAGTTAGGTGGGCTATGTACAGATGGGCTGTGTACAGGTGCAATGATCGGTAAGCTGCTCTGACAGCTGATGCTTAAGTTAGTGAGGAGATATGACTCCAGCTTCAGTCATTTTGCAATTCGTTCCAGTCATTGACAGCAGAGAACTGGAAGGAGAGGAGTTGGCTTTGGGTATGACCAGTGAAATATGCCTGCTGGACCACGTGTTACTGGTGGGTGTTGCTATGGTGACCAGTGAGCTGAGATAAGGCAGTTCTTTACCTAGCAAAAACTTATAGATGACCTGGAGCCAATGGGTTTGGTGACGAATATGAAGCGAGGGCCAGCCAACGAGCATACAGGTCGCAGTGGTGGGTAGTATATGGGGCTTTGGTGACAAAATGGATGGCATTGTGGTAGACTACATCCAATTTGCTGAGTACTGTTCGAGGCTATTTTGTAAATGACATCGCCGAAGTCAAGGATTGGTAGGATAGTCAGTTTTACGAGGGTATGTTTGGAAGCACGAGTGAAGGAGGCTTTGTTGTGAAATAGAAAGCCGATTCTAGATTTATTTTTGGATTGGAGATGCTTAATGTGAGTCTGGAAGGAGAGTTTACAGTCTAACCAGACACCTAGGTATTTGTAGTTGTCCACATTTTCTAAGTCAGAACCGTCCAGGGTAGTGATGCTAGTCGGGCGGGCGGGTACGGGCAGTGATCGGTTGATGAGCATGCATTTAGCTTTACTAGCATTTAAGAGCAGTTGGGGGCCACGGAAGGAGTGTTGTATGGCATTGAAGCTCATCTGGAGGTTTAACACAGTGTCCAAAGAAGGGCCGGAGGTATACAGAATGGTGTCGTCTGCGTAGAGGTAGATCAGAGAATCACCAGCAGCAAGAGCGAGATCATTGATATATACAGAGAATTGAACCCTGTGGAACCCCCAGAGACCGCCAAATGTCCGGACAACAGGCCCTCCGATTTGATAGACTTAACTCTGTCTGAGATGTAGTTGGTGAACCAAGCGAGGCAGTCATTAGAGAAACCAAGGCTGTTGAGTCTGCCAATAAGAATGAGGTGATTGACAGAGTCGAAAGCCTTGGCCGGGTCAATGAAGACGGCTGCACAGTACTGTCTTTTATCGATGGCAGTTGTGATATTGTTTAGGACCTTGAGCGTGGCTGAGGTGCACCCGTGACCAGCTCGGAAACCAGATTGCATAGCAGAGAAGGTACGGTGGGATTCGAAATGGTCGGTGATCTGTTTAACTTTGCTTTTGAATACTTTAGAAAGGCAGGGCAGGATTTCATGATGAACTGTTTTAATGAGAAGGTAGATGTTATGTCATGCTACTGAGACTTGGTGGTTTGACACCAGTATTGCCAGCATTTGTTTTTTTCACTGGGCTGTCTGGAGTGATCAGAGTGTAGACTAAAGAAGTGAAGTAGACAAACTGCCAGTGTTTTAAAGTTCTATGAAGGGAGTCTGTGCAGTTTCTAACCCTTGTGATAGTGAGTGGAGGATGATATAGCGCATACTTTTCTTGTCTGATGAGATACTTTTAGAATAGTTTTATTCCCTTTTTGTATTGCACAGCCTACTGATATGAATACGTACAGTACCAGCCTACTGATATGAATACGTACAGTACCAGTCTACTGATATGAATACGTACAGTACCAGCCTACTGATATGAATACGTACAGTACCAGTCTACTGATATGAATCGTACAGTACCAGCCTACTGATATGAACTCCATGGAATTGTCCGATTTTTTCCCAAAAGGAAAAGTTCACGGGGAGGTAAAATGGCGGCCCCACTCGGTCTGTGTCAACAGACTTCAGTGCAGGCAGTGTGGATGCAGCAGGAGACAATTTTACGGTTGCTCTACTGTTTTGAAGCTAAAGGTATTGATTATCGGTTTACTACATGTGAAATAATATTGACACATTCAGTTTGTCTTTATCTATAAACATTACTATGGTGTGAACAGGAAATACAATTGTTTTTTGAAGTAAAACAGTGAATACAAGGTTATCAATGAAAATATCACATATTGATGCCTAAAACAAACTGTAACCTTGTACTAAATGGTTTGAGTCATTTATGCATTTATCTACTACAGGTTAAGTTTTGGCTCAAAAGTATTGTGGAGCTCCTGCACCGAAATATAAACAGTACCAGCACCCAAAATGTTTATCGACAACTTTTTCAGTCCAAGTCAAGCAATGAATTAGATAATTGAACAAAATACATATATTTAATAAAGATTAAAGACCTTGCCAAAACTGTCAAGAAAATAACTTGTCTGTTTCTCTTATACTATTTTCAGACTCAGGTATGAGGTCGGTAACATCAACAGTGAGGACAAACCCAGCCTGCCTCTCTCCTTCCACACTGAGTAGAAACCTACAGTCACTGGGTCCTGATTGTGACAGTGGAGCCCAGTTTGCACTGCAGGATCCAGAGATGGCATCAGTGAAGCTGGAAGACTGCAGTCAAACACTGGAGCTGAATGTCAACATTAAAGATGAAGAAGAGGAGGAGAAGATTGGGACATCTGTTAGTCATGGTAAGAGCTGGTTCTGTCTAATTTTGTTGTTCGTTACAACTTCTCCGCTGTGCATGAAAAGTTGCAGTATAACTGTTTCAATGAGAACGTATATATTATTTCATGTTACTGACACTTGCATGATTTGACACCAGTATTGCCAGCATTTGTTTCTTTCACTGGGCGATCTGGAGTGATCAGAGAGTAGACTGAAGAATTGTAGTAAAACTGACAGTGTTTTTAAATTCTATGAAATTAGTCTGTGTGGTTTCTAACCCTTTTGTGATAGTGAGTGGAGGATGATATGGCTCATCATTTTCATGACTTATGAGAGTTTTAGATTTGCTTGATTCCCCTTTTGTATTGCGCAGCCTACTAATATTGATTACGTACAGGTAGCCTAGTGGTTAGAGAGATGGGCCAGTAATCGAAAGGTTGCTGGATCGAATCCCTGAGCTGACAAGGTAAAAATAAACTCGGCAAAATAAGAAACGTCCTCTTACTGTCAACTGTGTTTATTTTCAGCAAACTTCATGTGTAAATATTTGTATGTAAAATAACAAGATTCAACAGCAGACATAAACTGAACAAGTTCCATGGACATGTGACTAACAGAATAGAATGTGTCCCTGAACAAAGGGGGGGTCAAAATCAAAAGTAACAGTCAGTATCTGGTGTGGCCACCAGCTGCATTAAGTACCGCAGTGCATCTCCTCCTCATGGACTGCACCAGATTTGCCAGTTCTTGCTGTGAGATGTTACCCCACTCTTCCACCAAGGCACCTGCAAGATCCTGGACATTTCCTGGGGGAATGGTCCTATCGCTCACCCTCCGATCCAACAGGTCCCAGACGTGCTCAATGGGATTGAGATCCGGGCTCTTCACTGGCCATGGCAAAACACTGACATTCCTGTCTAGCAGGTGTGATGTTCGGATGTATCGATCCTGTTCAGGTGTTGTGGTCTATTCCAAAGGCCAAAATCAACATCCTCATGAATTCTATGTAAAGGAGATGTGTGCCGGAGGAGGCAGCGGCAGCTACCAATTTCTCCAGTGCTTAATGTGTAAATTAGGATTTGCTGGAACCAAAAGTGAGTCCGAGCGGGTGACCTGCGGGTCTCCGTACCAGAACACATTAAATAAAATACCTTTATAATAAAGCATTGCATGCATTATCATGGCTTTAGTGTACTGGCATATTATAATTGTTTTATTTAATTTAACTAGGCAAGTCAGTTCAGAAGCAATTCTTATTTACAGTGACTGCCTACCTGTACCAAACCCATGGAGATTCTTGGGAATATGGTCACCATAATTTGCAAATTAATTAAAAATCTTACAATGTGATTTTCTGGATTTTTTTTCTTCTCATTTTGTCTGTCATAGTTGAAGTGTACCTATGATGAAGATTACAGGCCTCATCTTTTTAAGTAGGAGAACTTGCACAATTGCTGGCTGACTAAATACTTTTCCCCCCCACTGTATAAGAATTCAGCCAAATCGTTGTCCAAAAATACAGATTTCCGATTGTTATGAAAACCTGAAATCGGCCATTCCGATTAATCGGTAGACCTCTACTTCAGATCCCACTCGAAGCTATTGACAAAATCCAACTTGAATGTGTACACCGCATCGGACAGAGAGGCCAAAGGTATGAACGCCTAATCGTTGCCAAATTTGCTTCATTTAAAGATACAATAATGGTTAAAAGCCTGGGTAAAAGACTTGCCCAAAAATTGTCATGAATGATCAGTTTCCGAAGGAAATTGCAGAACGGCGTAAAGTTCTGTATCCAATTTTCAAAGAAAATAGATTAAAAGGGAAACGAGTAGCTCGTTGTTGATAAACTATATATTGATAACCATTTGTTCAGAGACACAAAGACGACTCCGTGGTTATTTAAATAATTACAAAGTTCTCATAGATGAGGAAAATAATGAAACACAATTCTAGCCCGGTTATGGATTGTAACAATACAATAAAAAAAAGCTTTTGTATATATCTTCACCTGTAACTAATTGGAACACACAAGCACTAATTCAACATGGTGAAGATACAAACCAAGTAAACAGGAGGCATAGTATGTGTGGATGGTGTGGATGGTGTGGGATGGTGTGGGTGGTGTGGGTGGTGTGGGTGGTGTGGATGGTGTGGATGGTGTGGGTGTGTTTATTATATTGTTTTGTTTGGTTCTGGGATATGCAACCATTCCATTACTCACTCAACTTTCCCAATGTATTGCTGTGAGCCGGGGTATGAGAGGGCTGTTTATAATGAATTATACTTCTTATTTATTTATTGTCCTATCATGGTGGAACAGTTTTAAAATAACTTATACATTTGATTTATTATTTGTCCTATCATGGGGAACTACATTTTAAAAATAAATTATATTTAATTATTTATTTATCCTAATTTAATGGTACGGCCCACAACCCTATACCCTAGACACCCACCTGAATGACCCAGATACTAAGGACAAGTCCCTAACTGTTTTATGGGCCTGCTGTAAGTGGCCTGTATGCAGCCAAAATGCGGTCAGAGACCAAGAGCAGCACTGCCCCCTCAAGATTCTGAGCCTGCCGGTCAGGTTTGGTCCTGCAAAGCCAAAGGCCCCTAAAGGGAGAGAATGCTACACAAGGAAATTCTCAAAGCTGCTAATGAGAACCTTGACGACCTTGTACCTAGCCGGTGGGGATTCCGGTGGGGTGCCCCCACCCAGGCAGTGGCAGTGCTGGCAACAATAGCTGCAGTAACCCATGGGGAGGGGGTCACACTCTGACATTCAGAGAGAGGGGGTATATTGTGACCCTGGTGGCGCAAAATCAAAGTCTGACTGCATGGAGATGCTTGGGAATATGGTCAATACGGGTGACCATATTGTGGGTGTTTCAGGAAAAAGGTGTACATTTGACCTCCATCATCTTGGATGTGACAATGGTTCATAAAATCTCTCAATTTCTGCCCATTTTTTTGTGTGTGGTCTTGCAGGCCTTCTCATACAGCTGCAACTGTAAGTGCATTTGTAAATCAATACCTTTCTTGAGTTGGGCTCTGGGATGGTGCAACTGTTGAGAATGTGAGTTTATGGTTGTGTGGGGGGAAAGGGTTGAGTGTGTGTGGGTGTATGTGTGTATCCCACAACTGTTGCGAAGGAGTAAAAGATGTTAGGGACGATAAAGGATGACCCAGAGCTATATATAATACAAACCGGGGTGAGGGCGATGGAAAGGCATTTGGCAGTTGATCTACTTCAACTCGGTAAATGGAACTGTGAGCTCTTTTCGAAGGATGGATCCCAATCTGTTCAGGGCTATGGGATACGGGGTCAGGGGTGGTCTGCCGGGCATTGGGATGACAACCCAACTCAGGATGAGGACTTTTAGCAGGTGGAATAGTAGGGACCAATTGGAGGTTTACCTAGTAGCAATGCAAATATCATGGTACAGCTATATAGACACTCAATCATCATGTAATGGTACGTTTATAAACATATATTTTGATAAATAGAATTGAAAGTTGTCTCATTATGGTAAGTGGGGAAATAAGTATAGCCAGTTACAATTGTAATGGCCTAGCAGGTAATATATTTCTCCCATGGGGCAAAGAAATTCAAAAGGGATGATGGTTTTAATTAACAGTAATTTTGATCCAAATGTACAAATTGTCCAAACAGATTATCAAGGTAGATGGATTATTTTAAATATGTTATTGGACAATAAACAGATATGGCTTATTAACCTATACGGTCTGAATAATGATGATCCAAGCTTCTTTGAAAATATATATAAGAATTGATCAACTCTACAAGCAACACTAGACTCTATTATTATGGTGGGAGATTTTAATAGTCTTAAATACCTCTATGGACCGGAAAGGAAATCGCACTACAAACTATCACACTCGGGCACTTAAGGAATTAGTGGATATATGGAGACTTAAATACCCTGACCTAGTGAGATATACATGGCGGAGGCTTAATCAAGCTAGTCGTCTTGACTACTTTCTTATGCCATTCTCTCTGGCACCAAAAAGTTAAAAAAGTGTTGATAGGGGACAGAATGCGGTCGGATCATCACATTATTGGCATATATATACAGTGCCTTGCGAAAGTATTCGGCCCCCTTGAACTTTGCGACCTTTTGCCACATTTCAGGCTTCAAACATAAAGATATAAAACTGTATTTTTTGTGAAGAATCAACAACAGGTGGGACACAATCATGAAGTGGAATGACATTTATTGGATTTTTTTAACAAATCAAAAAACGGAAAAATTGGGCGTGCAAAATTATTCAGCCCCTTTACTTTCAGTGCAGCAAACTCTCTCCAGAAGTTCAGTGAGGATCTCTGAATGATCCAATGTTGACCTAAATGACTAATGATGATAAATACAATCCACCTGTGTGTAATCAAGTCTCTGTATAAATGTATAAATAGAATATTTCAGTTTTGGGAAATCTCTTTATAAAATGGGTTAAAGTTATGTATAGTAACCCTAGGTGTAAAATAGTAAATAATGGCTACATCTCATAGTTTTAAACTATTTAGAGGAATAAAACAAGGTTGTACACTGTCGGCATATCTATTTATTATTGACATCGAAATGTTAGCTGTTAAGATTAGATCAAACAATAATATTTAGGGATTACAAAATCCGTGGCTTAAACTAAGGTGTCATTGTAGTATGCTGATGATTTATGTTTTCTTTTAGAACCACAATTAGTCTCTCCACGGCCTCATAGAGGATCTAGATACTTTTGCTATTCTCTCTGGATTCAAACCACAATTAGTCTCTCCATGGCCTCATAGAGGATCTAGATACTTTTGCTCTTCTCTGGATTCAAACCACAATTAGTCTCTCCACGGCCTCATAGAGATCTAGATACTTTTGCTATTCTTCTGGATTCAAACCACAATTAGTCTCCACGGCCTCATTCTAGATACTTTTGCTCTTCTCTCTGGATTCAAACCACATGATGATAAGTGTACTATATTACGTATTGGATCACTAAAAATGCTAATTTAGTTTACCAATAAGTAGTTTACCAATAAAATGGTCTGACGGAGATGTGGACATACTCTGTATACACATTTGGTTAGCAAGCGCGATGATCCAGATGAAAAGGTTCAGAGTTTGCTGGTAGGAATCCGGAGGATATGGAGAGAGAAAATAGGTCGGTTTGCTCTGGTTTGAAACACGTTGTAAGAACTGGCGAGAGCTGTCCGAGCTAAAGGTATGCTGCTGACTGCTAGCAGTGGTTAGCTGACTGATAGCTGGTAGCTAGTTAGCTAGTTAGCTTCAGTTGAGGGATTCCAGTTCTGAGGTAAAAAATAGAAATACTTTAGGAATAAAAACAGATCCACACCACATTGGGTGAGGCTTGTTGAAGGAGAGTATTTGAAGTTGAGGTTTAGGAAAAATATTAAAAGAATGCGAAGAAAAATATATACATGGGACAAGACAAAGATGACTGACTGCTACGCCATCTTGGAACTGAGTAGATGTACATAATTTTCTCAAGGTAATTTGATAATCAAATCAATTTATTTGAGATTTCTGAGTTCGTTTTACATGCTATTGGTTTGTGTAAAATTCACGAGCTGGGAAAATGTCGGCGCCCACTCTGTCTGTGTCAAAGAGAGGCAATTTCATGGTCGCACTACTGTTTTGAAGCTGAATGTAATGATGATCAGTCCTACATGTGTACTAATATTCAGACACATTCAGTTTCTATATCTGTCTATAAATGTTAATATTGGTTTTTGATATAAATAATACAGTGAAGACAGGGTTATTCAGGAAAATAGTACATGGTGCTGCCTAAAAC
>NW_026287336.1:7500-15864 GCF_023373465.1 Oncorhynchus keta | reverse complement strand
GAAGGCTAGAGCTCTGCTTTGAGAAGGCTAGAGCTCTGCTTGAAGGCTAGAGCTCTGCTTTGAAGGTAGAGCTTTGCTTTGAGAAGGCTAGAGCTCTCTTTGAAGGCTAGAGCTCTGCTTTGAGAAGGCTAGAGCTCTGCTTTGAAGGCTAGAGCTCTGCTTTGAGAGGCTAGGCTCTGCTTTGAGAAGGCTAGAGCTCTGCTTTGAGGCCCCTGAGCTCTGCTTTGAGAAGGCGATAGAGTTATAATACATCATCTGTTATAATACATAATTCACTAGTTATAATACATCATTCACTAGTTATAATACATCATTCACTAGTTATAATACATCATTCACTAGTTATAATACATCATTCACTAGTTATAATACATCATTCACTAGTTATAATACATCATTATAATACACTAGTTATAATACATCATTCACTAGTGGTAATAATACATCATCATTCACTAGTTATAATACATCATTCACTAGTTATAATACATCATTCACTAGTTATAATACATCATTCACTAGTTATAATACATCATCATTCACTAGTTATAATCATTCACCAGTTATAATACATCATTCACTAGTTATAATACACCCATTCACTAGTTATAATATCATTCACTAGTTATAATACATCATTCACTAGTTATAATACATCATTCACTAGTTATAATACATCATTCACTAGTTATAATACATCATTCACTAGTTATAATACATCATTCACTAGTTATAATACATCATTCACTAGTTATAATACATCATTCACTAGTTATAATACATCATTCACTAGTTATTATAATACATCATTCACTAGTTATAATACATCATTCACTAGTTATAATACATCATAGTTATAATACATCATTCAGTTATAATACATCATTCACTAGTTATAATACATCATTCACTAGTTATAATACATCATTCACTAGTTATAATCATTCACTAGTTATAATACATCATTCACTAGTTATAATACATCATTCACTAGTTATAATACATCATTCACTAGTTATAATACATCATTCACTAGTTATAATACATCATTCACTAGTTATAATACATCATTCACTAGTTATAATACATCATTCACTAGTTATAATACATCATTCACTAGTTATAATACATCATTCACTAGTTATAATACATCATTCACATTCACTAGTGATAATACATCATTCACTAGTTATAATACATCATTCACTAGTTATAATACATCATTCACTAGTTATAATACATCATTCACTAGTTATAATACATCATTCACTAGTTATAATACATCATTCACTAGTTATAATACATCATCATCACTAGTTATAATACATCATTCACTAGTTATAATACATCATTCACTAGTTATAATACATCATTCACTAGTTATAATACATCATTCACTAGTTATAATACATCATTCACTAGTTATAATACATCATTATAATACATCATTCAGTGATAATACATCATTCACTAGTTATATACATCATCACTAGTTATAATACATCATTCACTAGTTATAATATCATTCACATTATAATACATCATCACTAGTTATAATACATTCACTTTATAATACATCATTCACTAGTTATAATACATCATTCACTAGTTATAATACATCATTCACTAGTTATAATACATCATTCACTAGTTATAATACATCATTCACTAGTGATAATACATCATTCACTAGTTATAATACATCATTCACTAGTTATAATACATCATTCACTAGTGGTAATCATTCATCATTCACTAGTTATAATACATCATTCACTAGTTATAATACATCATTCACTAGTTATAATACATCATTCACTAGTTATAATACATCATTCACTAGTTATAATACATCATTCACTAGTTATAATACATCATTCACTAGTTATAATACATCATTCACTAGTTATAATACATCATTCACTAGTTATAATACATCATTCACTAGTTATAATACATCATTCACTAGTTATAATACATCATTCACTAGTTATAATACATCATTCACTAGTTATAATCATTCACTCATTCACTAGTTATAATCATTCAGTCATTCACTAGTTATAATACATCATTCACTAGTTATAATACATCATTCACTAGTTATAATACATCATTCACTAGTTATAATACATCATTCACTAGTTATAATACATCATTCACTAGTTATAATACATCATTCACTAGTTATAATACATCATTCACTAGTTATAATACATCATTCACTAGTTATAATACATCATTCACTAGTTATAATACATCATTCACTAGTTATAATACATCATTCACTAGTTATAATACATCATTCACTAGTTATAATACATCATTCACTAGTTATAATACATCATTCACTAGTTATAATACATCATTCACTAGTTATAATACATCATTCACTAGTTATAATACATCATTCACTAGTTATAATACATCATTCACTAGTTATAATACATCATTCACTAGTTATAATACATCATTCACTAGTTATAATACATCATTCACTAGTTATAATACATCATTCACTAGTTATAATACATCATTCACTAGTTATAATACATCATTCACTAGTTATAATACATCATTCACTAGTTATAATACATCATTCACTAGTTATAATACATCATTCACTAGTTATAATACATCATTCACTAGTTATAATACATATTCATACATCATTCACTAGTTATAATACATCATTCACTAGTTATAATACATCATTCACTAGTTATAATACATCATTCATCAGTTATAATACATCATTCACTTATAATACATCATTCACTAGTTATAATACATCATTCACTAGTTATAATACATCATTCACTAGTTATATACATCACTCACTAGTTATAATACATCATTCACTAGTTATAATACATCATTCACTAGTTATAATACATCATTCACTAGTTATAATACATCATTCACTTCACATAATACTAGTTATAATACATCATTCACTAGTTATAATACATCATCATTCACTAGTTATAATACATCATTCACTAGTTATAATACATCATTCACTAGTTATAATACATCATTCACTAGTTATAATACATCATTCACTAGTTATAATACATCATTCACTAGTTATAATACATCATTCACTAGTTATAATACATCATTCACTAGTTATAATACATCATTCACTAGTTATAATACATCATTCACTAGTTATAATACATCATTCACTTCACTAGTTATAATACATCATTCACTAGTTATAATACATCATTCACTAGTTATAATACATCATTCAGTTATAATACATCATTCACTAGTTATAATACATCATTCACTAGTTATAATACATCATTCACTAGTTATAATACATCATTCACTAGTTATAATACATCATTCACATCATTCACTAGTTATAATACATCATTCACTTATAATACATCATTATATAATACATCATTCACTAGTTATACATCATTCACTAGTTATAATATCATTCACTAGTTATAATACATCATTCACTAGTTATAATACATCATTCACTAGTTATAATACATCATTCACTAGTTATAATACATCATTCACTAGTGGTAATACATCACATCATCATTCACTAGTTATAATACATCATTCACTAGTTATAATACATCATTCACTAGTTATAATACATCATTCACTAGTTATAATACATCATTCACTAGTTATAATACATCATTCACTAGTTATAATACATCATTCACTAGTTATAATACATCATTCACTAGTTCATAATACATCATTCACTAGTTATAATACATCATTCACTAGTTATAATACATCATTCACTAGTTATAATACATCATTCACTAGTTATAATACATCATTCACTAGTTATAATACATCATAGTTATAATACATCATTCACTAGTTATAATACATCATTCACTAGTTATAATACATCATTCACTAGTTATAATACATCATTCACTAGTTATAATACATCATTCACTAGTTATAATACATCATTCACTAGTTATAATACATCATTCACTAGTTATAATACATCATTCACTAGTTATAATACATCATTCACTAGTTATAATACATCATTCACTAGTTATAATCATTCATCATCATCACTAGTTATAATACATCATTCACTCATTCACTAGTTATAATACATCATTCACTAGTTATAATACATATTCATACATTATAATACATCATTCACTAGTTATAATACATCATTCACTAGTTATAATACATCATTCACTAGTTATAATACATCATTCACTAGTTATAATACATCATTCACTAGTTATAATACATCATTCACTAGTTATAATACATCATTCACTAGTTATAATACATCATTCACTAGTTATAATACATCATTCACTAGTTATAATACATCATTCACTAGTTATAATACATCATTCATCATTCAGTTATAATCATTCATCATTTCACTAGTTATAATACATCATTCACTAGTTATAATACATCATTCACTAGTTATAATACATCATTCACTAGTTATAATACATCATTCACTAGTTATAATACATCATTCACTAGTTATAATACATCATTCACTAGTTATAATACATCATTCACTAGTTATAATACATCATTCACTCATTCACTAGTTCATTCACTAGTTATAATACATCATTCACTAGTTATAATACATCATTCACTAGTTATAATACATCATTCACTAGTTATAATACATCATTCACTAGTTATAATACATCATTCACTAGTGATAATACATCATTCACTAGTTATAATACATCATTCACTAGTTATAATCATTCATAGTTATAATACATCATTCACTAGTTATAATACATCATTCACTAGTGGTATATCATTCATCATTCATCTATTCACTAGTTATAATACATCATTCACTAGTTATAATACATCATTCACTAGTGGTAATACATCATTCACTAGTTATAATACATCATCACTAGTTATAATACATCATTCACTAGTTATAATACATCATTCACTAGTTATAATACATCATTCACTAGTTATAATACATCATTCACTAGTTATAATACATCATTCACTAGTTATAATACATCATTCACTAGTTATAATACATCATTCACTAGTGGTAATACATCATTCACTAGTTATAATACATCAGTCACTAGTTATAATACATCATTCACTAGTTATAATACATAATTAAAATGTGACCTATATTGTCATAATCAGACTATTCTTGGTTTAATCTTTGTGTTTACGTATACTAAATAATATATGTGTGGAATTGGTTTTGACTTAGATTGGACCATTATCACTAAACCTGTCTCGGAACAGGAGCATCATTCACTATGCGCTTATAATTACGAAGACATTTTCCCCGTGGTTTATCTTCATGCCAGCAACGTAGGGCTATACTCCTGTTTTAAAGAAGCAATGTGCATTCAGGACAGTTGATAAAAAATAGTAGGCATCATTCAAGCTGATGGGTTCCTCCTCTTTTTAATACATCAATCACTTTATAATACATCATTCACGTGTTGTAACATGAGCTCATGGGCTCTGATGAAGTGTTTGATTAGATTTTCCATTACATTTGCATTGATGTCAGATACATACAATAGAGTGCTGAGTACCAGGCAGTTAGCAAGTTTGGTAGGCTACTATTGACCACCAGCAGTATCAGAGCATGGAGAAGCCTATTATCACTACCTGGTTTAATTTTGACTGCGTTCATGACTCGTTACCGCTACTGTGGCAGTAATACGGTATAGCCCTAGCTGTGGTGGTAAAATTATGGCCCTGATTTTGAGCTACGCTACATGATGAGGTCGTGTTGGTTTCCCTGTAGTTATGCAAATACTAAGGTAGTGTTGGTTTTCCTCGCTAACTAGGAAGGTGGTGTTGGTTTTCACTAGCCGTGATGAATGCTAGCAGAATGTTAGTTTTCCCTGGTCTGATGAATGCGCAGAATGTTAGTTTTCACTAGCCAGCAACGTAGGCTTACCCTGTTTTATGAATGCTAGCAGAATGTTAGTTTTCCCTAGTTGTGATGAATGCTAGCAGAATGTTAGTTTTCCCAGTTGTGATGAGAAATAGTGATGAATTGTGATGAATGCTAGCAGAATGTTAGTTTTCCTAGTTGTGATGAATGCTAATAGAATGTTAGTTTTCCCTAATTGTGATGAATGCTTTTTCAGAATGTTAGTTTTCCCTAGTTGTGATGAATGCTAGCAGAATGTTAGTTTTCCCTAGTTGTGATGAATGCTAGCAGAATGTTAGTTTCCCTAGTTGTGATGAATGCTAGCAGAATGTTAGTTTTCCCTAGTTGTGATGAATGCATTTAGTTTTCAGTTGTGATGAATGCTAGCAGAATGTTAGTTTTCCCTAGTTGTGATGAATGCTAGCAAATGTTAGTTTTCCCTAGTTGTGATGAATGCTAGCAGAATGTTAGTTTTCCCCTAGTGATGAATGCTAGCAGAATGCCTAGATGCTGAATGTTAAGTGTTTGCAGAATGTTAGTTTTCCCTAGTTGTGATGAATGCTAGCAGAATGTTAGTTTTCCCTAGTGTGATGAATGCTAGCAGAATGTTAGTTTTCCCTAGTTGTGATGAATGCTAGCAGAATGTTAGTTTTCCCTAGTTGTGATGAATGCTAGAGAATGTTAGTTTTCCCTAGTTGTGATGAATGCTACAGAATGTTAGTTTTCCCTAGTTGTGATGAATGCTAGCAGAATGTTAGTTTTCCCTAGTTGTGACCGTGCTAGCAGAATGTTAGTTTTCCCTAGCTGTGATGTGCTAGCAGAATGTTAGTTTTCCTAGTTGTGATGAATGCTAGCAGAATGTTAGTTTTCCTAGATGTGATGAATGCTAGCAGAATGTTAGTTTTTAGCCAGTTGTGATGAATGCAGGTCGAATGTTAGTTTTCCCTAGTTGTGATGAATGCTAGCAGAATGCTAAGGTGCTAGCAGAATGTTAGTTTTCCTAGATGTGATGAATGCTAGCAGAATGTTAGTTTTTCCTAGGTTTTTCCTAGTTGTGATGAATGCTAGCAGAATGTTAGTTTTCCCTAGTTGTGATGAATGCTAGCAGAATGTTAGTTTTCCCTAGTTGTGATGAATGCTAAAATGTTAGTTTTCCCTAGTTGTGATGAATGCTAGCAGAATGTTAGTTTTCCCTAGCAGAATGTTAGTTTTCCCTAGTTGTGATGAATGCTAGCAGAATGTTAGTTTTCCCTAGTTGTGATGAATGCTAGCAGAATGTTGGTTTTCCCTTTGTGATGAATGCTAGCAGAATGTTAGTTTTCCCTAGTTGTGATGAATGCTAGCAGAATGTTAGTTTTCCCTAGTTGTGATGAATGCTAGCAGAATGTTAGTTTTCCCTAGTTGTGATGAATGCTAGCAGAATGTTAGTTTTCCTAGTTGTGATGAATGCTAAATGTTAGTTTTCCCTAGTTGTGATGAATGCTACAGAATGTTAGTTTTCCTAGTTGTGATGAATGCTAAGAATGTTAGTTTTCCCTAGTTGTGATGAATGCTAGCAGAATGTTAGTTTTCCCTAGTTGTGATGAATGCTAGCAGAATGTTAGTGATTAATGCTAACAGAATTTCCCTAGTTGTGATGAATGCTAGCAGAATGTTAGTTTTCCCTAGTTGTGATGAATGCTAGCAGAATGTTAGTTTTCCTAGTTGTGATGAATGCTAGCAGAATGTTAGTTTTCCCTAGTTGTGATGAATGCTATGAATGTTAGTTTTCTAGCAGAGAATGTTAGTTTTCCCTAGTTGTGATGAATGATGAATGTTAGTTTTCTAGTTGTGATGAATGTAGCAGAATGTTAGTTTTCCCTAGTTGTGATGAATGCTAGCAGAATGTTAGTTTTCCTAGTTGTGATGAATGCTAGCAGAATGTTAGTTTTCCCTAGTTGTGATGAATGCTAGCAGAATGTTAGTTTTCCTAGTTGTGATGAATGCTAGCAGAATGTTAGTTTTCCCTAGTTGTGATGAATGCTAGCAGAATGTTAGTTTTCCCTAGTTGTGATGAATGCTAGCAGAATGTTAGTTTTCCCTAGTTGTGATGAATGCTAGCAGAATGTTAGTTTTCCCTAGTTGTGATGAATGCTAGCAGAATGTTAGTTTTCCCTAGTTGTGATGAATGCTAGCAGAATGTTAGTTTTCCCTAGTTGTGATGAATGCTAGCAGAATGTTAGTTTTCCTAGTTGTGATGAATGCTAGCAGAATGTTAGTTTTCCCTAGTTGTGATGAATGCTAGCAGAATGTTAGTTTTCCTAGTGATGAATGCTAGCAGAATGTTAGTTTCCTAGTTGTGATGAATGCTAGCAGAATGTTAGTTTTCCCTAGTTGTGATGAATGCTAGCAGAATGTTAGTTTTCCCTAGTTGTGATGAATGCTAGCAGAATGTTAGT
>NW_026287336.1:0-2500 GCF_023373465.1 Oncorhynchus keta | reverse complement strand
CTATGGAGGCCTAGGGAAAAAGACAGAGATATATGGAGCCCTAGGAAACAGACAGAGATATATGGAGCCCTAGGGAAACAGACAGAGATATATGGAGCCTTAGGAAACAGACAGAGATATATGGAGCCCTAGGGAAACAGACAGAGATATATGGAGCCCTAGGGAAACAGACAGAGATATATGGAGCCCTAGGAAACAGACAGAGATATATGGAGCCCTAGGGAAACAGACAGAGATATATGGAGCCCTAGGGAAACAGACAGAGATATATGGAGCCCTAGGAAACAGACAGAGATATATGGTTCTGTGTCAGAGTCCTAGGGAAACAGACAGAGATATATGGAGCCCTAGGGAAACAGACAGAGATATATGGAGCCCTAGGGAAACAGACAGAGATATATGGAGCCCTAGGGAAACAGACAGAGATAAAAGGAGCCCTAGGAAACAGACAGAGATATATGGCCCTAGGGAAACAGACAGAGATATGGAGCCCTAGGAAACAGACAGAGATATCTCCTAGGGAGCAGACAGAGATCTATGGAGTACTAGGGAAACAGACAGAGATATATGGAGCCCTAGGGAAACAGACAGAGATATATGGAGCCCTAGGAAACAGACAGAGATAAAAGGAGTCCTAGGGAAACAGACAGAGATATATGGAGTCCCTAGGAAACAGACAGAGATATATGGAGCCCTAAAATGAGTCCTGGGGAAACAGACAGAGATATATGGAGCCCTAGGGAAACAAGACAGAGATATATGGAGCCCTAGGGAAACAGACAGAGATATATGGAGCCCTAGGGAAACAGACAGAGATATATGGAGCCTTAGGGAAAACAGACAGAGATATATGGAGCCCTAGGGAAACAGACAGAGATATATGGAGTCCTAGGGAAACAGACAGAGATATCTGGAGCCCTAGGAAACAGACAGAGATATATGGAGCCCTAGGGAAACAGACAGAGATAAAAATGAGTCCTGGGGAAACAGACAGAGATATATGGAGCCCTAGGGAAACAGACAGATATATGGAGTCCTAGGGAAGCAGACAGAGATATATGGAGCCCTGGGAAAACTGACAGAGATATATGGAGCCCTAGGGAAACAGACAGAGATATATGGAGCCCTCCAGGGAACAAGACAGAGATCTATGGAGCCCTAGGGAAACAGACAGAGATATATGGAGCTGTTTCTAGGGAAACAGACAGAGATATATTCTCTGTCTGTTCCCTAGGAAACAGACAGAGATATATGGAGACCTAGGAAACAGACAGAGATATATGGAACCCCTAGGGAAACAGATGAGATGTCTGGAGCCCTAGGAAACAGACAGATATATATGGAGCCCTAGGGAAACAGACAGGAGAGTATATGGAGCCCTATAGGGAAACAGACAGAGATATATGGAACCCAGAAAGAGAGAGACAGAGATGTCTGGTTCTAGGCAGACAGGATATAGAGTGGAGCCCTCGGGAAACAGACAGAGATATATGGAGCCCTAGGGAAACAGACAGAGATATATGGAGCCCTAGGGAAACAGACAGAGATATATGGAGTCCTAGGGAAACAGACAGAGATATATGGAGCCCTAGGGAAACAGACAGAGATATCTGGAGCCCTAGGGAAACAGACAGAGATATATGGAGCCCTAGGGAAACAGACAGAGATATCTGGAGCCCTAGGGAAACAGACAGAGATATATGGAGTACTAGGGAAACAGACAGAGATATCTGGAGCCCTAGGGAAACAGACAGAGATGTCTGGAGCCCTCGGGAAACAGACAGAGATATATGGAGTCCTAGGGAAACAGACAGATATATATGGAGCCCTAGGGAAACAGACAGATATACCTGGAGCCCTAGGGAAACAGACAGAGATATATGGAGCCCTAGGGAAACAGACAGAGATATCTGGAGCCCTAGGGAAACAGACAGAGATGTCTGGAGCCCTAGGGAAACAGACAGAGATATATGGAGCCCTAGGGAAACAGACAGAGATATATGGAGCCCTAGGGAAACAGACAGAGATATATGGAGCCCTAGGGAAACAGACAGAGATATATGGAGCCCTAGGGAAACAGACAGAGATATATGGAGTCCTAGGGAAACAGACAGAGATATATGGAGCCCTAGGGAAACAGACAGAGATATATGGAGCCCTAGGGAAACAGACAGAGATATATGGAGCCCTAGGGAAACAGACAGAGATATCTGGAGCCCTAGGGAAACAGACAGAGATATATGGAGTCCTAGGGAAACAGACAGAGATATATGGAGCCCTAGGGAAACAGACAGAGATATATGGAGCCCTAGGGAAACAGACAGAGATATATGGAGCCCTAGGGAAACAGACAGAGATATATGGAGCCCTAGGGAAACAGACAGAGATATATGGAGCCCTAGGGAAACAGACAGAGATATATGGAGCCCTAGGGAAACAGACAGAGATATATGGAGCCCTAGGGAAACAGACAGAGATATATGGAGCCCTAGGGAAACAG
>NW_026287335.1:0-6864 GCF_023373465.1 Oncorhynchus keta | reverse complement strand
AGCAGCAGCGTAAAAATGGGGGTGGGGGGACATTGCAAATAGTCTGGGTAGCCATTTGTTTAGCTGTTCAGAAGTCTTATGGCCTGGGGGTAGAAGCTGTTAAGAAGACTTTTGGACCTAGACTTGGCACTCCGGTACCACTTGCCGTGCGGTAGCAGAGAAAACAGTCTACGACTAGGGTGGCTGGAGTCTTTGGCATTTTTTTGGGCCTTCCTCTGACACCGCCTGGTGTAAAGGTCATGGATGGCAGGAAGCTTGGCCCCAGTGATGTACTAGGCCGTACGTACTACCCTCTGTAGTGCCATGCGGTCTCTGTAATTGCAAAGAAAGGTTTCTGTACCAAATATTAAGTTCTGCTTTTCTGATGTATCAAATACTTATGTCATGCAATAAAATGCAAATTAATTACTTAAAAATCATACAATGTGATTGTCCAGGTGTGAAAGGGCAGTGTGGAGTGCAATAGAGAGTGCATCATCTGTGGATCTGTTGGAGCGGTATGCAAATTAGATTGGGTCTAGGGTTTCTGGGATAATGGTGTTGATGTGAGTCATGACCAGTCTTTCAAAGCACTTCATGGCTACAGATGTGAGTACTACGGGTTGGTAGTAATTTCGGCAAATTTCCTTGGTGTTCTTGGGCAAAGGGACTATGGTGGTCTGCTTGAAACATGTTGGTATTACAGACTCAGTCAGGGACATGTTGAAAATGTCAGTGAAGACACTTGCCAGCTGGTCAGCGCTTGCTCGGAGTACATGTCCTGGTAATCTGTCTGGCCCAGCGGCCTTGTGAATGTTGACCTGTTATAGGTCTTACTCACATTGGCTACGGAGAGCGTGATCACAAAGTCGTCTGGAAGAGCTAATGCTCTCATTCATGCTTCAGCTTTGCTTGCCTCGAAGCGAGCATAGAATTTATTTAGTTCATCGGTAGGCTCGTGTCACTGGGCAGCTGGCGGCTGTGCTTCCCTTTGTAGTCCACAATAGTTTGCAAGTCCTGCCACATCCGACGAGCATCAGAGCTGTTGTAGTACGATTCAATCTTAGTCCTGTGTTGACTCTTGCCTGTTTGATGGTTCGTCGGAGGGCATAGTGGGATTTCTTATAAGCATCCGGGTTAGAGTCCGGCTGCTTGAAAGCAGCAGCTCTACCCTTTAGCTCATTGCGGATGTTGCCTGTAATCCATGGCTTCTGGTTGGTGTATGTACGTACGGTCACTGTGGGGACGATGTCATCGATGCACTTATTGATCAAGCCAGTGACTGATGTGGTGTACTCCTCAATGCCATCGGAAGAATCCCGGTCTGTGCTAGCAAAACAGTCCTGTAATTTCCACGTCAACATTTCAGACTTGATTTGCCCTAACTGAAAATGTATCACCACCTACAAAAAAATGTAATTATTAGAATCCACATAATCATTCACATTTCCAGTTGCTGTTGGATTATTTTCCTGCTGTAGCAAACTGGCTCAAATTAAAATCTTACATCTGTATGAAGTACAGTAAGAGAAACGAACACATACAAGGCTTTCTCACCTCATGGCCCACCCCGACCCTGACACAACCCTATTGAGATGATCAAGTGATGTCATCATTGCCATAATGCTTAGGGTTTGTCAAGGTTTGTCTGACAAAGGGACATCGATTATATGAAGGCCAAAATGGTTCACCATTGTCACTGGTCTTTGATATAGTCATAAGGGCATGACCTTGCTACTAGTCTTAAGAGACCTATCGATGACACGTGGCCATTGTTCAACTCGACATTGAAAGACCATTGACACAAAGCAGTTGGATGCAATGGTGGATGGTTCATTTAATGGAAATGTACAGTATATTTTCTGATGTGTTGTTTGGCGCTTTCTCCAAAGAGCCAGAGAGTGCTTTAGAACCTGGGAGGACGCTGCCAATGTCAAGGCTATAGCAGTTATTGTGCTGAGCAAAGAAAATAGTGGAGCTGTAAGACAGAGTGTGTGTGTGTGTGTGTTTGTGGGTATGTGTGTGTGTTCGTGGGTGTGTGTACGTGCGTGCACAGTGAATACGGAGTGGCACAGAGTAGTCACCTAGAAGTGAAGGCAAGGGAGGCCTGTCAACATTCTAACAGATGTGTAAATTAGTACCTAGACGAATGTTAGGGACATTTGAATGTACCAATGACAGGCAAATATGTTTTAAGAAATTGGTGCAAGTCGGGGAAATTGCCTATGTCATTTTTTACCATTTATATTTAATAAAAAGATCTCGTTATTCCACAATGCGATTACACATTCTCCCTAAAGGAGCTTCTCAACTTTAATTTGAAAATGTATGTGGCTTAATATTGAACATCCGCCCAGATTTAATGCGATAGCGTGGCCCGCAAGGCCGTAAAGAGTTAATCATTTCCCTGCTCATTAATAAATTATACAACACCAAATACAGTATTTCTAAAATGAAACATTCAGAGGTTTCAGATCACAATAGGTTGTTGGATATAAAAGCTTAAAAACAATTCCTGTGTATTTCAGTTAGAAGTAATTTCAAAGAGTCTGTGAAAAATATTATTATGTCCAAAGGAGAATTAATGCCTGAATAGGAATAGAGTTGGCGCTATTTAACTTGACCCATAGCCTCCATGACAGGATCAGATCCTACTGTATAACTTGGCTCATAGCCTCCATGACAGGATCCTACTGTATAACTTAGCCCATAGCCTCCATGACAGGATCCTACTGTATAACTTGGCCTATAGCCTCCATGACAGGATCAGATCCTACTGTATAATTTGGCCCATAGCCTCCATGACAGGATCCTACTGTATAACTTAGCCCATAGCCTCCATGACAGGATCCTACTGTATAACTTGGCCCATAGCCTCCATGACAGGATCCTACTGTATAACTTGGCCCATAGCCTCCATGACAGGATCAGATCCTACTGTATAACTTGGCCCATAGCCTCCATGACAGGATCATATTCCACTGTATAACTTGGCCTATAGCCACCATGACAGGATCCTACTGTATAACTTGGCCCATAGCCACCATGACAGGATCCTACTGTATAACTTGGCCCATAGCCTCCATGACAGGATCCTACTGTATAATTTGGCCCATAGCCTCCATGACAGGATCCTACTGTATAACAGCCCATAGCCTCCATGACAGGATCCTACTGTATAACTTGGCCCATAGCCTCCATGATAGGATCATACTGTATAACTTGGCCCATAGCCTCCATGACAGGATCAGATCCTACTGTATAATTTGGCCCATAGCCTCCATGACAGGATCATATTCCACTGTATAACTTGGCCTATAGACACCATGACAGGATCCTACTGTATAACTTGGCTCATAGCCACCATGACATGATCCTACTGTATAACTTGGCCCATAGCCTCCATGACAGGATTACATCCTACTGTATAACTTGGCCCATAGACACCATGACAGGATCCTACTGTATAACTTGGCTCATAGCCACCATGACATGATCCTACTGTATAACTTGGCCCATAGCCTCCATGATAGGATCATATCCTACTGTATAACTTGGCCCATAGCCACTATGACAGGATCCTACTGTGTTACTTGGCCCATAGCCTCCATGACAGGATCATATCTTACTGTATAACTTGGCCCATAGCCTCCATGACAGGATCATATTCCACTGTATAACTTGGCCTATAGCCACCATGACAGGATCCTACTGTATAACTTGGCCCATAGCCACCATGACAGGATCCTACTGTATAATTTGGCCCATAGCCTCCATGACAGGATCCTACTGTATAACTTAGCCCATAGCCTCCATGACAGGATCCTACTGTATAACTTGGCCCATAGCCTCCATGATAGGATCATACTGTATAACTTGGCCCATAGCCTCCATGACAGGATCAGATCCTACTGTATAATTTGGCCCATAGCCTCCATGACAGGATCATATTCCACTGTATAACTTGGCCTATAGCCACCATGACAGGATCCTACTGTATAACTTGGCCCATAGCCACCATGACAGGATCCTACTGTATGACTTGGCCCATAGCCTCCATGACAGGATTACATCCTACTGTATAACTTGGCCCATAGACACCATGACAGGATCCTACTGTATAACTTGGCTCATAGCCACCATGACATGATCCTACTGTATAACTTGGCCCATAGCCTCCATGATAGGATCATATCCTACTGTATAACTTGGCCCATAGCCACTATGACAGGATCCTACTGTGTTACTTGGCCCATAGCCTCCATGACAGGATCATATCTTACTTTATAACTTGGCCCATAGCTGCCATGACAGGATCCTACTGTTTAACATGGCCCATAGCCACCATGACAGGATTACATCCTACTGTATAACTTGGCTCATAGCCACCATGACAGGATCCTACTGTATAACTTGGCCCATAGCCGCCATGACAGGATCCTACTGTTTAACGTGGCCCATAGCCACCATGACAGGATCCTACTGTATAACGTGACCCATAGCCACCATGACAGGATCCTACTGTACAACTTGGCCCATAGCCACCATGACAGGATCATATCCTACTGTATAACTTGGCCCATAGCCTCCACGACAGGATCCTATCCTACTGTATAACTTGGCCCATAGCCTCCCACGACAGGATCATATCCTACTGTATAACTTGGCCCATAGCCACCACGACAGGATCATATCCTACTGTATAACTGGCCTAGCCACCACGACAGGATCATATCCTACTATATAACTTGGCCCATAGCCACCACGACAGGATCATATCCTACTGTATAACTTGGCCCATAGCCACCATGACAGGATCATATCCTACTGTATAACTTGGCCCATAGCCTCCACGACAGGATCATATCCTACTGTATAACTTGGCCCATAGCCACCATGACAGGATCATATCCTACTGTATAACTTGGCCCATAGCCACCACGACAGGATCATATCCTACTATATAACTTGGCCCATAGCCACCACGACAGGATCATATCCTACTGTATAACTTGGCACATAGCCACCATGACAGGATCATACTGTATAACTTGGCCCATAGCCTCCATGACAGGATCAGATCCTACTGTATAACTTGGCCCATAGCCACCACGACAGGATCATATCCTACTATATAACTTGGCCCATAGCCTCCATGACAGGATCCTACTGTATAACTTGGCCCATAGCCTCCATGATAGGATCATACTGTATAACTTGGCCCATAGCCTCCATGACAGGATCAGATCCTACTGTATAACTTGGCCCATAGCCTCCATGACAGGATCATATTCCACTGTATAACTTGGCCTATAGCCACCATGACAGGATCCTACTGTATAACTTGGCCCATAGCCACCATGACAGGATCCTACTGTATGACTTGGCCCATAGCCTCCATGACAGGATTACATCCTACTGTATAACTTGGCCCATAGACACCATGACAGGATCCTACTGTATAACTTGGCTCATAGCCACCATGACATGATCCTACTGTATAACTTGGCCCATAGCCTCCATGACAGGATTACATCCTACTGTATAACTTGGCCCATAGACACCATGACAGGATCCTACTGTATAACTTGGCTCATAGCCACCATGACATGATCCTACGTATAACTTGGCCCATAGCCTCCATGATAGGATCATATCCTACTGTATAACTTGGCCCATAGCCACTATGACAGGATCCTACTGTGTTACTTGGCCCATAGCCTCCATGACAGGATCATATCTTACTTTATAACTTGGCCCATAGCTGCCATGACAGGATCCTACTGTTTAACATGGCCCATAGCCACCATGACAGGATTACATCCTATGTATAACTTGGCTCATAGCCACCATGACAGGATCCTACTGTATAAACTTGGCCCTGCCCATGACAGGATCCTACTGTATAACTTGGCCCATAGCCACCATGACAGGATTACATCCTACTGTATAACTTGGCTCATAGCCACCATGACAGGATCCTACTGTATAACTTGGCCCATAGCCTCCACGACAGGATCCTATCCTACTGTATAACTTGGCCCATAGCCTCCACGACAGGATCATATCCTACTGTATAACTTGGCCCATAGCCACCACGACAGGATCATATCCTACTGTATAACTTGGCCCATAGCCACCACGACAGGATCATATCCTACTATATAACTTGGCCCATAGCCACCACGACAGGATCATATCCTACTGTATAACTTGGCCCATAGCCACCACGACAGGATCATATCCTACTATATAACTTGGCCCATAGCCACCACGACAGGATCATATCCTACTGTATAACTTGGCACATAGCCACCATGACAGGATCATATCCTACTGTATAACTTGGCCCATAGCCACCACGACAGGATCATATCCTACTGTATAACTTGGCCCATAGCCACCACGACAGGATCATATCCTACTGTATAACTTGGCCCATAGCCACCACGACAGGATCATATCCTACTGTATAACTTGGCCCATAGCCACCATGACAGGATCATATCCTACTGTATAACTTGGCCCATAGCCTCCACGACAGGATCATATCCTACTGTATAACTTGGCCCATAGCCAGCACGACAGGATCATATCCTACTGTATAACTTGGCCCATAGCCACCATGACAGGATCATATCCTACTGTATATCTAAGGGACAGTATTTGTTGCATTTGAGCCACACTTGTAAAATCCCTTAGCACACACTAGTGTTCCATAAAGTACATTTACAAATAATAATTTTTAAACACAATCATCAATTTAACATGCTTTGATGTAGATAAAAAAATATAAAAAAGAATGCAGCACTACAGGCGATTGGACAAATAATTGGGTATAAAGCTTTTTTAGTCCTTCACTGCATTCCATGGTTAATGGTCATT